>NW_025784492.1:0-24226 GCF_021130785.1 Homalodisca vitripennis
AATTTCAAAAATAAGATGACTGGAGCTAAAATAATACAATTAAATAATAACACAATACCCGAGCTATACCTTCCCCCCCGGGCGCCCGTAGCAGGCCGCTGCCGACGACGGCCCGTGACCTATACTCGGGCTCCAGGGTACGACAGTGTTTAATGCTCTGGACCAGAATGTATACATATAAAAATCATTCATTATGATTTTAAATACGTACCTAAAAATTTAAATAATTGTAAATGTCTACTTTGGCAAACGACATGTTTGCCGATTGTCCAAACTGCAGGCTTAACTTGGCCCTTTCGGATGCAAGAACAAATCTAAGAATGCCACGGCTACTTCAAAAGGAATGCACAGAGATTTAGGGAAGGGAAAATTTATAACTTTTTTAAAACTACAAAGTCATATCCTCTACCTTCTCATTTTAAGAATATAAATGATAGCTTATAAAATGATTTTCCAGAATATATTCCTTTTACGTAAACATTTATGGATATATACTTATAGAGATCTACCTGCATTTATGTACGACTACACAAAGTACAACATATAGATAAATAAGAAAAATAGTGATCATATGTTTTCGGCAAAGCAGCTAACGTCCACACATAGAACCAGTAGACATGCTGGGGTTGACAAATACAGACATAGAAAAATACGAACTTCAACTAAAATATTTCTATACATCACATTATTTTGTTACTGGCATGTTTCTAAACAGTTTCGATAAACAAAGACCTATAAAAACACATTTTGGCGATGGATAATTTGCGTACTACTGAAAGAGTTGACCACTAATAGACAAAGCAGACCCGGGACGACAATGTACCAAAATAAACATAGAAAATACTAATTATAATTAAAATATTATTTGTTAAACTAGGAATAACAAGTCTAAAAAGTGGCTGGCAGTAAAAGCTTTTAATACTTTCACATATTTTATAAATAATTGGTAACAAATACCTACTTGCATTTATCTGTTGCATTTCGCTTTGAATTCTTCTTCCAACTTGTAAAAAGACATTAAATTGTTTGACAACTCCTCAAGTTTTGTAGTGATTGCAGTTTTTAGTTGTACCAATTCTTGTAAATTGCTGTTATCGACATTTCTGGAAGAAAAAAACAATTTTTACTTTCTATATAGTTTAAAGCCATGCTAAGATACATTAATTGTACAAATTACCATCAAAATCTTGCCAGAAACATACTGAAAAAAAAGATACGATTATTGTACACTTTCATTTCAAGCAATACATTTTTTTTATAAACTAGCAAATTCTCAATTTGTCTTAAAAATTAAAGTACCATCCATTAAAGTGTACATTTATATGACTCTTGTTGACAAACATATTTTGTACTGAATATTTGAAAAACTTGTATTCTGCATAAAAAGTGCCAAGCGGTTTATACCACTGTTGTTGAGTTGACTGATATTGTTTAGAAATTTTACTGTTGACAATCTGTTGTGTTTAGGTTAGTGTTTTGTTTTTATTTAGTACATGTTTTAGAAAAAATGTGCATGAAGTTGAAACATGTTAGCTACGATTCCCAACTTATGGTTCAGATATGTTTTGTTTGTTTTTAACCTAGATAGTAGTTATGTTTAGGTTAGTTATCCATCTGAGGAAAAGATTAGATTTCAGATCTCGAAACGTAGTGTTACTGGTTTCTTGGATCACTAAACGATGGTCCTAAAAAGTCCTAATAATAATAGATAACGCTACATTTAAATTAGATGACTAGTTTGTATTTCTAGAGAATTTGATGATATTTATAAAAATATTTATAGTAAAAAAAGTGGATTCTCGCTGAATGTATTTAACTTTGTTGTGTGGCGATCGGCACCTGCTGAATTGCCACATCAAGACATACACTATTTAATTTAATACTAAGGTTATAAGTAAGACACTTATCAATCAGAGGGAATCTCAGTAGGTTTTTGAGTTATTAAGTCATTATTTAACTCATACCAGTCAGAGTACTCACGCTTTCCGTTGGACTTTGTCATGCAGTTTGTTCTGGTGTTGCAGAAGAGTTCCTATCACAGAGTGACACGCTTTCTCCTGGTTTGCCAGTGTAGCCTTTGTTTTTTTGTATTCTTTAATGAAATATTCACTGACTAGTATTTCTTTTGACAATCGATTCAGTTCTTCCTTGTAGCTTTTGATTTCAGTTTGGAATGACTTCTTCAAGTTATCGTACTCTAAACATTTGATACCATAATCAGTGTTTAGTTGCTTAAATATTTCCTGCAACAAATTGTAAGAGAATTTTTAGGAAAACAATCCGTTGAAAAGATCCCAATAATGATGCTTACAGCATAAAACCCATCAGAAGTTTGTAACAAAGTAAGGAGCTAATTTTTCCTCAGTAAACTAAACAATATAATTATTTTCCCATTACAAAATTAGAGTTCAAAAAAAATATACACCAGAAGGTTGTTACATATCCTTTCAATAGCATTATATCTCTTATATACCCAGAATATGGAGCAGATAAACTATTCCTCTATTATACTTTTTAACTAGTAGAGGGTGGGTACTAACCCCATGGGCTTATACAGGTTAATATGAAGGCAGTCTGTAAACTAACAGACATTTTTGCATATTACAGTGATGGGTATTCAGTAAAATCTCTGTGATGTGTTCTAAAACACACTGGCATAGAAAATCCCTGCTACTTCGTAATGTGAAAGGAAATGTAAAAAAGGAAAAGGAAAATGGGCATTTGATTGGGAGAGTGCACTAGGAGACTAACAGAGTGGGAATGCAGCCGGTCATCATTCTCTGTGTTTGTGTGTGTGTGAAGTTTGCGTTTATGTGAGTGAGGAACTACGTGAGTTCAGCCACACTCCCTATTCGCTAATGCTATAAACTGATTAATTTTTGTCATAAAGTTACACCAAGCCTTACCTGTTTTTCCAAATAAGCAGTATTCAGATTGTTGTATTCTTCTTCACTGTTTTTCAAATAATTTTCCAATTCTTGTATGCGTGACACCATTTCCTCACTGGTCTCGGTAGATATGTAAAATCCTTCGGCTTGCCTCAAAGATTCTAGTTCGTGTTTGAGGTGGGATATTTTTCCATCAACAACCTAAAAGGAACCTCACAAAGATATAAATGATGACCAATTGTGTACTCAACATACATAAGTCATGCAAAGGGTATTTGCTCATAGTAAAGGAAGAAGGCTTAATATAAAAAGACCTATTTTCACTAAAAGGACCACAGATTACTATATTCTAATTTGTGTAGCTGGAGAGACAAGGGAATAGAAACAAGGGAACCAAACAAACAACAAAATATGTTTCCAGAACAATCAAAATTACACAATTTAACTATTTTTATGTAGCAATCGAGAATATCATCCTACAATATTTTTATTAACCCTTTAAAAAACATCTGATAAGTCTAAGAAATAAACAAAAACTAACAAGGTTCAACTCCAAATTTGTATGGGATTGTTATTAAAATTGTTTTTTCTTCCCATGGCAGAATCAACAATGTGACTAATGGGTTCCTGGTCATGAGGGGATCTCTGGGAGCTGATACCTTGGCTAACTTTGACTCAGCATCCAAGATGACAGGGACTCAACCGTTCTGTGGTATTTCTAGGTGTGAATCCTTTGGGGCTGTCTCGACGTGGGTTCACACTGAACATAAGAGAAAGTGGAGACTGCATTCAGGTCTGAGAATGAGCAAAATGGTCCTACAGTCGCCTTCCCCCAGGGTGGTGTCTAAACTTCTCTCCTTAAGTAGGACGGTGTCTTCTCGAATTGTGGGTATATTTACAGGGCATGGTCACCTGAGGAAGCATCTACACAGAGAGTCAGCATTCTCTGGGAGGATACATTATATAGAATGTGTTACTAGCAGCAGGAAAAACAGCTAACCTGCTCTTTGAGTGTCCTGCAATAGCAAGAAAGCGCTACGCCATCTTTGGTAGTCTGGACAAAGATAGTGACTTTCCCCACGGGAACTTGATCGGTTGTTTTCGGTAGTTTTGTAGAACTACTCAAACCGAAAAGTGGTTGGCCTCATAGTATACTTCCGGCATGAGCAAAAGGCCCTTGAGGCTTAAGTACATGGGAATAGGCTGTATCTTAGAAAAAAGAAGAGTTTAATACAAACATTTTTATATCGATGATTTTAGTTGTGAAACCAACAAAAATTATTTTGAAGCCAGGTTTTTTTAACAGACTTGTCTGCAAAAAGGACTAGGAATTTATTCTACACATGAGTAAATAATTGATCTCCAGGGAGTTAAATGAGCTATGTAATTGTTATTGTGTACATAGACGTTCTGTACCTGCATGAACTCTTTGTCAGATATATTTCTGTTTTTCTCTCCGGTTTGTTCTTGATGGAACGAGCCTTGTACGCATAGTTGAGGGTGCTCTCCGTCTCGTCAAGGTTGGACTGGGCAGGAGATATTGTCCCGATTATGCAAGTTTTTGTTCTTCCACCCAAAGAGTCTCTCAGTAAGCGAGTTAGTTTAGATTCTCTGAAACAAAACAAGTGTGAGATAAGATATTATCTAAACAATAATCTGATATATTTCTATTCTTCTCCAATTTGCTCTTGATAGAACAAATCCTTTGCATGTAGTTAAGGGTGCTCTCTATCTCATCAATTGGACTGAGCGGGAGATATTGTTCCGATTATACAAGTTTTTTGTTTCCCTATCCAAATAGTCACTCAGTAATCCAGTTAGTTTAAGACTCTCTGGCTTAAAAACTTTTAAGCTTTATAATACCTAAAACACCTATTTAACTTGGCCCATAGAACTAACAAATTCTATTTGTAACTTTTGATTGGATGATCATACGATCAAGCTTAACATTATTACAACTCTATACCACCTTAAAGTCAAAAAAAATACAACCCTATTACTCTCGCAATCCATAGATTTATATCCATAATCTTATAGATTTATACATATCTTAATGTATTTGAACAACCACTCTTGCATAAAAAAGTTTAGATAAGCAAAGTTGAAAAACTCGTTTCATCTAACCATAAACTAACCATTAGAACTACAATAATGGGAGTTTCTATTTCTGCATTGAGAAGTGCACAGCAACTAATTTACAAACAATAACTTAGGTTTTTATGTATATAACGGAAAGCGTGCAATTTTCAAAATTCATAACTCGAAAACCTAAAATTTGATTGGACCAAATGTTTAAACAAGATAGGTACAAGTGCATTGTTTTTTAATACATAATTTTAGAATTAAATAAAAAACTAGCAGTTAACCACGGCTTACGTACGATCACTGTTGTTACAGTACATATGATCATTATTGTTAACAGTTACTACCAACTAAAATCGTTTTTCCCCTTTCTCTGGACTCTGATCCCCCACGGTACCGCTGTTAGGCATTACTTCGCGGCAGTTGAAGGTCAATTTCTTTCTATGGATTTCACAAAAAAAGTAAGAGACGTGCATATACGATGCAAATTGACTCTCAGCTCTTAGAAAATACTTTGATTAAGAAATGTACAGAGATACAGAATCTCAAAATTCTAATGCTCAACATCATATTGGAATTGTCAGTCACAAATTTCCTTCAGAATTCTGAATTGGATTTGCAAACCTGTTCCTTGATATAAAAAAAGGTCATTGCTATATATAAATAGAATTGAATGTTCAAATAGCCCTCAAATACACATGTATACCTGTACGGGATGTGTGGATTGTTTTCAGTGATGCTAGTAATTACTCGACCCAGTGTCAGTAAACGACCGGTTGATGTTGCTTGCTTCTGTCAGCCGTCGATTGACTCCGAGCGCATTGCGATTGGCCATGTCACTGGCACCAGACTTGGAAGCGTTCTCACTTCCTGCCAAGTCCACCAAATGAAGTTTGCCGATTCTCATCACATCTTCTCTGTCATCAATTGCAATCTCCTTGATGTTCACGTTGATAGTGAAGATTGTATGAGATCGACTAAAACAAAACAATATTTATTCAGTAATATACTGAATACTTTCTAAAAATATAAAAATACTGTGATCCAAAATATTGATATTTCTGTCAATTCCTAATTTTGGTTTAGATTCATTCTTTAAACTCATCTTCCAACTCCAAATGTTCATATACTGTATTTTGCTATTTTAAACCCCGCATCAATATCGATACTACTAACAATTTAGTACACAAGGATAAATAAGCTCTTTCACACATTAAATGGACAACAAAATTACTAAATAGCTTTACAAACATATTAGATAAGTTTATCACTATTAGATTTTTCTATTAGAAAAAGTTTCAGCATTGGAAAGATTACAGAAATGGTGTAAACACCAGCAGTAAACATGTAACACTGTACATTGCACAACTGTTTAAAGAAAAATAAAGGAATTCTTACAGCTAAAATTATAAATAAGCAACATACACATGTGATTAATAACGCTTAATGTATCAAACATATA
The DNA here is from genome assembly GCF_021130785.1 of Homalodisca vitripennis. Taxonomy (NCBI): domain Eukaryota; kingdom Metazoa; phylum Arthropoda; class Insecta; order Hemiptera; family Cicadellidae; genus Homalodisca; species Homalodisca vitripennis. Next base: position 6,433 of record NW_025784492.1, read on the forward strand.
ATATTAGCTGAACTATGATTAGTCAGATGATCATTTTTTCACCAAGTTTACATTGCGTCGTAGTGTCATATATTTGTATAGGTGTGAGAAATGGCTACTTTAACCAATTTATTAACAAAACATTATACCATCTTAAACAAGAAAATTTGACAAAATAAAATGATCTTGTGGTAAACCAACGAGCATAGTAAAGCATAAACCAACACGTTGGACGTTGGGTCACGCAACAATGGTTTTCTAATACTCTCTGAAAAGGACCCGGCTGCATTTTTGGCATTAAAAACATATTCACGGACACTATTAATTACTCCAAAATTAATAAAATTACTTATTTAATTTTTTTTTTTTTATTTATTTATTTAATTAATAAATTAATTAAAAAACTTTATGGGCATTTTAAATTTTTTTGTGAAATTACATTGCCATTTTATAAAGTATGACAATTTTGACTGCTGTGAACACGTTAAGACATTGAATGAATAGAAAGATCACAGAAACACTGTAGTACCTCCAGAAAGTTAACCTATTACACCAAAGAAGATTTTACTTGTATTACAGAACAACAATTTAAATACGTTTCAATATAAACATAGACGGTTTATTAAATGGCTATTTACAAATATGGTAATTGTTTAATTAATTATGAACAATGGTTAAAATTGTATTAATTTCTTTATACTTTTCTAATATTTGTTGAGTGTAAGAACCGAACCTGATAGATGAACGAAAAAAAAAATGCTCACTTAATATTTCGTTCAAACAATCACTAATAGGTCACTTTTTTGTTAGTCCCAATATCTATAAATCATTGTTAAACATTCAACACACAACAAAGTCAATCGAGACGTTGTCAAAAACTTGTTAGAATATACAAGGTCTGCATTTTTCAGTTCCTATTCAAAAATAAATATGAAACCAACCTGGAATTCATATTCATGCAAGTTGCAGCACTCTGCCGTTTTTGTGCACCTTCACACAGTATCCTAAACGCTTCATCCCTGGACTTGACAGGAATGGGCACCAGACCTTTCAGGACCACACCACCCTCTCTATCATCGAGCATCCTATAACAGAGTCAATTGTACGTAAGTTATATATAAACTATGAAGACAATACAGTAAAAAGGATATTGCTACCAGAAGGCCTTCTTATAATCTAGGTCTGTATTTTCGTCAAAAAGTCTATTTCATTTATCCTAGACTTCATTTCAAACAGGTATCCAATAAAACACAATTCCAGGACACCAAATTTAACTCGGATTGGGTCTTAAGTAGTATTAAAACTCAGTTGACCCATTTTGCCTATTTGACAAAAAATCCTATTTTTATAATGTTATTATATAAATGTGTGCAGTGAAAGCTTTCCAATGACACATCAGTTATTAAAATACATTAGAACTCGAAATATAGCCATCTCAAGAAACCTATGACAACTATTTTATATATATATATATATAAACAATTCATTTTGACACTTTGCTATAATTTTAAAAAGAATAATCATAATTAAGAAGTAAATATAAGACTACTAAACAGCAATAAATTAATTACTTACTGTATGTTGGAATCCATGATTGAATCATCCACTGTACTTTGACTATCCAATAAGTTCCGCAATTTCTCGTTATATAATTCAATGTATATGATTGACACTTGATACTTGCAATTTGATGCTTCAAGTTCATTAAAGATATCCTCCATCACACGAGGAATTATACCAGCATGTACATTCTGAAAACAACATCATTATTTTTACAAATGATTTAACCCTTTTAGTAACAATGTCCATAAATATGGACGTTTTAAAAAAACTACCAAGAATTGCCCACATCGGCATTCTTCGGTAGTTTTCACAACATTCACAAAAAAATTTGTAATGCGTTAATTTTACAAATTTAAATAAAATGTTTTTGTATATAAATGATCAGAATGAACAAAATTACAAGAAAAAAATTAAAAATATTATAAAATTAATCAGCTATTTAGTTTTAAATTTAGTGTAAAACAACACAAAAAAAGTGAAAATGTTGTTTTTCTTTTAAAAAAAAAACTGTTGTAGATTTTACATTTTTTTTAAAATATTGATTAAAACTTTATTTTTGTATTCAGTTTTATTTCAAGTGATATAATGTTTTATAGTGAAAATGTTTTTTTTTTTTTCATAGTACTATTTCTCATGTGAAACTAAAAAAATGTACAGTAAGTAAATATTTTTATTTGTTGCTTGAACATTACTGTTATTTAAAAATAAGATTTTTTTATAGTATTTAAGAAGGCAATTTATTTTTTTGCTATCAGGTAAAAAAATCACAATATTTGTAACTAAAAATTTGTTTTTAGTAAAACACTACAAAATGGTTTAAATAGGTCATGTATTCCTCAATAGCACTGGGGAGAAAATCTTCAGCATTCCTGGAAATAACTTAATTTTTGGCCTGGCACTAAATGATTAGGTACACAATTTTATTTAATTGATGATGTAGAGGAACATGATCTTGCAAACTCAAACAGTTTCAGCAGCAGTTTTATTGAGTAGACAACAAAATTTGACAGCTGCACATTGTTCACTTAAACTTGCTATCATAAAGAACTAAACAAGAATAAAACAGTACTGGCAAAAACAATCACTGCAGATAAACAGAACAAGCCAAATTGACAATACAGGCGGCACTGAACTGGCTACGAGTTGTGCTATACACACCTAGTGGCAGAAATGTGTACTAGCTCCGCCCATGGCAATACTATTCCGGTTTCTTTTACCCAAGAGGTACCCACCCCCTCGTACTTACCTCTTGGCTTGGAGTGGTTTGATCCCTCAACAAACCTCTAGTATCTGGGCCTAGAATAGTTTCTTCTTACTACAAAGCTCTAGTATCGATGTAAAGTCAGATAACACTTTACGTCTTGGTGAGGAATTCTTTATTCCTCCAAAAAAGCTCTAGCGAAGGAAACAGGATTTTTGCCGGACATTTGCCATCATTGAGTGATACAATCCGTAATAGAGTACAATATGTTACTGATTGTATTCTATCAGTGGACAATGACCAACATGTGGAAAAATCCTGTTTGCTTCACAATCCTTCTATCGTCATAAACAAACTTCAAACAAAGGAAAGCTCTTGTATCAACGTAAAATCAAATAATACTCACCTCTTGGCCTGGAACAATTTGTTCCCCTGTCATTGTATATGTTTTCCCTGTGCCAGTTTGTCCATATGCAAAAACAGTGCAATTGTAGCCCTGTAAAACTTCTTTGATCATTGGCCGGACAACAGTATTGTATACAGTCTCCTGAAATATCAAAACATTTCAAATAAATATATAAATACTATCAAAACATATATATATCTATGCAAATACTATGCAGTTATAATTTTCCATTAACATTCTGTCCAACTATATAAAAAAACAACACAAACTTCAAATGTACACCATAATATTGAAACTGTAGAATTTCAAAATATTTTACAAAAATGGTGAATATTGAGTGAGTGCCCAGTCTTACCTGTTTTGTATTTACATCAAATACTTTATCAAAAGTCAAACATTTGTCATTTCGACCATTTTCTGACTTAATTGTTATTTCCTTCGGCAAAAATTCTAAATGGTTGGTTCTTTTTTCATTCTGCTTCAACGGTCTGTAACAACAAAAAATATAGGTAGATTTCTAATTAATGTTGCCTACCATAAAAGATTTCTCTATAAAACTATGCTAATTTTTATGTGGCATGATACTCTTAGGTCTGAAAAGTGACTGATCACAATGGTATATTAGTTTTTGATAACTTGTGACTCATATACTCACCAATTTTCATTTCAACTTTTTTATGATTATGTTAAATAGCTTATTATAATGTTCCTTTAGATTAAATTTTACTGGTTCGCTTGTATAGTTATGAAATTTTAATCTGATTTATGTTAGTACCAAAACTAGGACTATTTAAAAAAAAATATAAAAATCAGCAGATGTATTGGTAAAGACCAATTGACCTACTGTTATCATTAATTTCCAGCTGTAAATACAAGGAATCTTTTTTAGTAAGTACTGTTTTGAAATTCATCCCCTGCAACGCTACAGTCAGTGTTTCGTGCTTTGCACACTGTCTACCTTCATCTGTTAGCAAGCCATAGATGCAATTACGGCAAAATTAAATTATTTTTGCATCTGTTAATGCATATTTCAAATGCCCCCACGAATTGAGAATCCTGCTGACTGTTAAGTATGTGCTGTTATTTGTTTTCTTGGTGCTAAATGCATGAAAGCAATTAAAATTTATTTGACAGAACTATGAAGTGTATGGACAAACATTATGAATGATGGATTGCCATTCAAATGGTAAAAACTTCAAAAGATGGCCAAAAAAAAATGTTCATGATGAGAAATGCTGAAGACAACACTCGACGATCACCTTCAAATTCATGCACAAAGTTAATGATAAACCGAAATCAAACATACAATTCACAATTTCTTCATTATTAGAAGTTTCCTAAAGTTTCAAGAAGTGCTCTCTATGACATTTTTATCGAGAAACATGTTTTTCTGTATAACAATGTCCGTCCATATGCGACAAAACAAACTCAAGATCTCATCGCATTTTGCTAGGAACAATTTGGTAATCCACAAACGGCCCCAATTAAGTACCCATTTGTTTTTTTTTCATTAGAGGAAGCATACTGAAGGTCAACACCGCAACGATGAGAACAGCATCAATATAATCAATTTCAGTTGCTGTTAAATTAAATGGCAATTTTATATGGCGACACTATACAAAAACAAGAAACAAAAGCAAAAGGTTGATTTTAGATATGATAAGTGCCTTAATATAGATAGCAATTATGTAGAAAATTAGGTAAAAGTGTAGGCTTTCATATGAAAATCAAATTGTTACAAACAGTATACTCGATGTTTTATGTATCAAAAAGGTACTTACTTAAAAACATGCCTCGCATTTTAATAGTGAAGACATTTTAATACTTCCACAAAATATTTCTTCACTACTAAAACCTTACCGTTTCCTTCAAGCATACAACGCATGCTTGAACTTTAAATATTTGTCCAATAAATAAACAACTTGTTACTTTTATCCTCAGTAACGAAGATGAATTCTATTCTGGAATGTGACCAAAAAACAGTACCAAACAAGGGCCAGACAATTTCATTTCCAGGTAATTTAAAGACTAAGACGCAGTTTAAAAGGCCTTACACGTTCTGCCTATGTTTCATAATGTAAATAAAACGTTATTACAGTATGTTTGCCTATTTGGATGGTAATCTTGTGATCTTCAACTAATTTGTCAATTAGTTGGATATTTTATAGCACTTGATGTACATAATTTAAATGTAAAATGTTATAGTTTTACATTAAGTTGATGATACATACAGTTATTTTGTAACCTAATTAGTATTTTGAATTTACTGTTTCAATGATAATCCATCACAAGAATGAGGATCTATACAGTGTGATTCACGAAGATATGCAAAAACTATAGGAGCTTATTCTACATGTAAAAATAATGAAAAATAATTCCAAGAATTATTCCCATGTAGCACCTTTAATATTGTGTTATTATATGTTATATTTCAAACCATTTGGATTGCTAAGATTCAAGAGTCAAAAGTCAAAACAATTCACTGCAAGCAATTCAGTATACAAGATTGATAGTTTCACGCTTGTGTACTATCTGCCCTAATACAAAGGGCAGTAGTGCTTAAGTGTTAATACATTATTTTTTAATGTATATTTTAGAGAATTAGAAAATTATAGATTTTAAAATATCAGGTTATTTACAGGATTTGTTTTGTAGAAGCATGTTTGTTTGTAAGTTTCTACCACCATCTGAAATACAATTATTTACAAACTGAGTTTCAAACCAATGTGGTCTGTATTGAATCCAAAATAAACTAACAAAACTATATATATATATATATATATATATATATAGGCTATATATAATTTTTAATTTCTGTGTGTTCTTGTTTAGAATAAGAATATCTCTTTATAAACAAACTTTTCAAAAATTACAATTACATCAGTTATTATAAAAACGTGTCTATGAATCTTGCTTTACAAAATTAATTTTATTATTCATAGAATTCCTCTACTGTGTACATGGGCCATTTTAGAAGTCAATCTTGAACTCCCTTTTTGAGATTCTTCCCAAACAATTTTGAAGAATATAATTTAATCCAATAGCAATATGTACAGTTATTATCAAGATACAATCTTCGGAAAGAATGACCACTTTTACATTGTGGCACTTTACACCTTTACAATAATGTGGCAGTGTGGTGTATATCTTGTATGCAGTATAAGATGGCTTCTTACTGTACTTGGAAGTGAGGTTGTGCTGAAAGAATGTAGTCTGTTGCTCTCCTGGTGTCATATGAATGTATATCCTCACCTCTTTGGTGTGTAATTTGGTTTATGTGTGTTATGACTGACAGGATATATAAGTCTATAATTGTTACGATCTTTAGAGACTTATCTGCATCTATCTAATGGATTTAGATTTGTAAGTTTTCTAATGGTCTTTTTTGGGAGGAGAAGAATTTTGTTTAAATTGTACTCAGATGTTCCTCCCCACACAGCAATGCCACATCTCATATGAGACTCGACTAGTGCAAAATAAGCTATTCTTGCTGTCTCTTGTACTGAAATCCATTTTATTCTTCTGACAACAAAGATTTCTGAACTTAGTGTCTTACGCAGATTATTTATGTGAGTTCAAGTAAGATTGCTGTTGACAGTTATACCAAGTAACCTTGCTTGTTTCTCTTGGAGAGTACCTGGGATTTCTGGTATTTAATCATGCCTCCATTTATTTAATCATTTTTATTGAAGTAGTCTTGGTAGTATTTTTATACCATGTTCTCTTTACTATTAATTTTTCTTAAAGTGCAAATGTTACATCAATGTTTCACCAGAAACCATAAATACACAAGGAAAATAAATCATTGGAACTTCTATTACTATCAGTCCACTTCATTTAAAAGACATACATTGTAAGTCTTCACTTCACTATAAATTCATCTTTCACACAAAGGATTCACAATTGTCACCAAAGAGGAAGCAACAGAGGAGACGAATGAACTTATAATATTACACAGGGGAATAGTGTTAATTTTACTAAAATACATCTATGTATGGATCGGGCAGTAAAAACTAATTTTATTTTATTTATTTATTTTGTAACACATAATTTTACATAATCATGGCCCCACCAAGTCAACACGACTTATCGGTGACGTCCATAATAAAACTTAAAAAAAGCAAGATACAAAATTACAGTTTTATCAATTATTTGTTTTGATCAGTTTAGTTCATGCTTTTACAAGAAAATGTTATGTTGCTCTTTGTGTGGCTGTGGTGCTTCTATAACTCCATATTTTTAAATATTGGCATTTTATATAGCATTATGGGGATAATACATACATTATTCAGAGTATAAATAGATAATAAATTATATAACTGGATATATAAACAAAATATATAAAATATTGCCCATCAACAAATAGCATTCTATAAATAGTTAAATATAAGCAACAAATCTCTAAACATTCAACAACAATAACAAAAATATCAATAAATAACAATGAACTACCAAACAACAACAATAACAATAAATATTTAACATTATATACATCCTAGGTAGTTTTTAACAAAATCTGGTTGATCACAGAAGTAACTAAAATTTACCCACTCATTCACTTCATCTGTCTGTGCATGTGTGTGTGTGTGTGTGTGTGTGTGTGTGTGTGTGTGTGTGTTTAGATGTTAGTCTAGCTAGATGTAGTCTAAGTAGTCAGCTCACTGTGTGTTGTAGTAATCTATCTCTGCACTGCCTCGCTAAAAACCCTGAAGTTTCTCAAGCTTTCAATTTCATCTGGATGTAAGTTAAAATAATATGGAATATAAAATTAGGGTAACCTCTCACCAAACTTTGTGGCCATTCTCGGTATAGAATATTTTGTAGTGAGTCGTGTGTTGAAAATCCTTGTCCTTTTTATTTTGTGTTCATTTTTATTAAAATTATCCATAATATATATATATATATATATATATAACTGTTTGGGATTCATTAAAGTTTTAACCATTTCATTGTTTCCAAATAGTCTTATCAAACACCTATTTTGCAAATTTTTTATAATGTTTAAATGGGATGTAGCAGCTGCACCCCAAATACCAATACCATATCTAATGTTGGATTCCACCAGCGATTGATATGCAACCATCTTTACCTTATTATTGGTAACTTTATCACTCAACATACATATAGCAGCAACACAAGGATTCAACCTTTTATGAAGATCATAAATGTGTTCAATAAATATCATTTTCCTGTCTAGAGTCAGTCCCAAGTATTTGAATTTATCCACTAGCCTTATATTATCACACATAAAGCTGTAACTGACATAGTTAACTAACACTGTTGGTGACCAATCTATTGTTCACCTCCTATCAATGGTGATTTGTTAAACTGTGAGGTGACTATCAGGTATTTCATCATGTCTCCTACTAAAGTTAATATAAATAGTTTTCAATAGATTTATAAGTCATTTTGTTGGCAGTATTGAATAGCTTTATTTATTGAAGATTCAATTTGCAATTGCAGCTCTAATGCACTTTCATTTACCAGAACAAGAGTAGTGTCGTCTGTGTACATGATGGTCTCCAAGTTGTTGTTGCTAACACTTGGAAAATCATTTGAAAATTATACAAATAGAAAAGGGCCTAAGACTGATCCTTTGGTACGCCTTTTCTCACCAATGGTGGCTTGGATCTGTATATGATCTCCTACCCTTTCCTGGTACTTAAACTTCAACAATCTGGTAACGTCTTTGGATATGACATGCTACCCACTTTTTGGATGTGTCTTTAAAACTCATGGATGATAGTTTTATTCAGAATAAAATTATTATAATTATAAATAATAATTATATATATAACATTATATATATATACAGGGTGTAACTGAAATACACCGACAAACTTCAGGAGGTTGTTCCTGAGGTCCAAAACGAACCAAAAAGTTCCTATAAATGTATGTCCTAAAATGCATCGTTTTCTGTCTGTCCGTCTGTTTGTGTTTATTACATTAAATGTTTTTTCTAAACAAACCATTAAAGGTACAAAGTTAAACTTTTTCAACCATATGCTAAATCTAGTAAAGGTTGTCAATTTAAAAAAAAAATTGAAAATTTTTACTCAACAAAATTCAAAATGGCGGCTAGTTAAAATCTTTGATGGTGAATTTCTCAAAAACTACTTCCTGTATAAAAAATTTACTAGAATATAAAAAAAAAATATAAATTTATTTATAAAACAAACGGTACCTCATTTGTTTTGAAATCGCTCAAGAAATAAAAAAAGTTATGGCATTTTTTTCTTAACCTAGTAACATATCACATTTACAAGTTTTTTTTCTGTTTCAAAAGTTAATGTAAGTATTTAGGCAGTATAAAAAAAAAACCATATTTTGTGGTTAAGAAACTTTAAACATGGTTAATTAGTATTAAATTTTAAAAACAAACATTGTAACAAGCAATCTACATGACTCAACTTTCATGGTTTAAACAGCTGAATATGTTTTCCATGTTGAGACACAGCTGATTAGAACAACAATGAATTCAGATAAGTAAGTCATTTCCGTTTATTTTTGACAAGATATGATCTGTTACTTTCACCTTGTAGAAACATTATTAGTCGATAGTGCTCTTATTCTATTGAAGATGGCAGGTTACCCATTTAGCCATCAAGCTGACATGATATTTATGTATGGAAAGCTAACGGTAATAGTTGCCTAGCATCCCGCCTGTATTACGAATCATTTCCAAATCGACAACAAACCTACTCATTCAACATTTGCTGCTGTTTTCAACCGACTTCATGAGACTGGCACTTTTTTGTTTACCTTCTACTGCAGACCGAGGTGTACAGAGACAGCGTAGAACTCCTGGATTTGGAAGAAAACATCTTACAGCGAGTAGAGGAAGATCCAGGCGTAAGTACTAGGCAGTTAGGAGCAATACTCGACGTAGACCACATGACAGTATGGCGAGTTCTACATGAGCAGATGTTATATCCGTACCATTATCAGCGTGTACAAGCCCTTGGTCCAGCTGACTTTCCATTACGTTTACAGTTTTGCCAATGGTTTTGTCAGCAAGCTAATAACCCTGGTTTTACATGTCATTAGTTGTGTATACAGATGAAGCTTGTTTTAATCGAGATGGAATAACCAACTACCACAATATGGCATCAATGGGCTGATGAAAAACCCACAAGCCATTCATGAAGGGAGACATCAACAGCAGTTTAAAATAAATGTTTGGGCAGGCATCGTTTGGAGACTGTTTATTAGGTCCTTTTGTATTACCTGACATACTAAATGGTGAAAACTACAGACATTTCTTACAACACGAATTGCCTGAAATTTTAGATGATGTTCCCTTGGGTTGTGAGAGAGCACTGTTTGGTTTCATGCATGATGGAGCTCCCGCGCATTTCAGACTAGATGTCAGGCAATTTCTGGACCAAACTTATGGGGAAAGATGGATAGCGCAGAGGGGGACCTGTATCGTGGCCGCCTCGGTCACCAGATCTAAATCCAATCGATTTCTTCCTTTGGGGCCATCTGAAAACTCTAGTTTATGAAAGACCAGTTAATACCAGGGGATGACCTTTTACAGCGTATCACTGCAGCCTGTAACACTGTAAGGAATACACCAGGAATACTTGAAAGAACTCGGCAATCAATGACCAGACGTGTAATGCATGCATCGCATCAAATGGAAGGCATATTGAAACATTTGTTGTAAAGTGATCCCTAATATTTTGAAATAAATGTTGCTCTGTTAAGTTATTCCGTATTTCTTAATAATGACAGCTTAAAACTCTTTTGTTTAATGTGAGATATTTTTGTTTAATGTGAGATATTTTTGTTGAATGTTCTAAACAATTGTAGGCTACTGTAGTTTTTTGAAACAAGAAAAAAACTTGTAAATGTGATATGTTACTAGGTTAAAGAAAAAATGCCATAACTTTTTTATTTCTTGAGCGGTTTCAAAAAATGAAAGGTACCGTTCGTTTTATAAATAAATTTTATATGTTTTTTATATTCTAGTAAATTTTTTATACAGGAAGTAGTATTTTTGAGAAATTCACCATCAAAGATTTTAACTAGCCACCATTTTGAATTTTGTTGAGTAAAAATTTTCAATTTTTTTAAAAATTGACATTCTTTACTAGATTAGCATATGTTGAAAAGTTTAACTTTGTACCTTTAATGGTTGTTTAGAAAAAAAAATTTAATGTAATAAACACAAACAGACGGACAGACGGAAAACGATGCATTTTAGGTCATACATTTATAGGAACTTTTTGGTTCGTTTTGACCTCAGGAACAACTCCTGAAGTTTGTCGGTGTATTTCAGTTACACCCTGTATATATATATATTATCTATATATATATATATATATATACATATATATCTTATATTATATCTATGTACTTTTGGGTTTGCTTTACCTTATTAACTAAGAAGAAAACATATTTACTGCTAACACCTGCTAAATCCCAAGCTTTGTTTCCTGCTTTGCCATTTAGAATGTATTACTTGTTTGTTTGTATGTAATAAGAATTGTGTAGGCTATACCACAAATAAATATGTTACTTAAACAAACTCATATTTTAACAATATTTCATATATTGGGTTTTTTAATTTACTTGCCATTAATTTAAATTGTGAAAAATAAGAGTTAACCAACACTGTCCATCATATATGCTGTCATTTACTAGGGCCAGTTTATAAAAATCAATACTAGATTAAATCCAAAGTAATGACCAAACATATGTTTTTGCCAGGCCCGTAGCTAGGCTGGGGCAACCGGGGCATTGCCCCGGGGCCCCCGGCCAGGGGGGGCCCCCAAATGAAGGTGGAAAAAATTGAAAATGAAATTAAAGTTTATGTGAAATTTATTGATTACTGTAGGGTCGTAGGGATATTTCATCGAATCATCAAAATGTCTTTATAAAAAAATATTTAAATAGCTTTTCAATATAAAATAATGGACAGATATTGTTCTCACAGAGATTTCGTAACAAAAATAGACAGACTATCAATCAGCCTGTCAGTTGTTACGCAATTAAAGAAATGCAGTTTGCACTTTTAGTTCACCTTACTCCCCCATCCCCAACAGTAATAAACTCGTCCTGACGTCGACGTGACGTAGACGGCTCCGTCTGCCGACTGCCTCTGCCACAGCTGACAGACGACAGTGAGAGTGACTACGACTAGTGAGCTAGTGACAGACAGCCCGGATAAGGTTATGTTATGTTGATGGTAAACTAACACCAAAAACTGACGTTTTGGCGTTCGTCCGTTACTCGTTTGTTACGGTGTTAAAGTGTTATACAATTTGTATTCTTATTCTTGTATTTGTTAAAATGAAAAGAAGCTATCAAAGTGGGGCAAAAAAAAGGCAAGACAAGAAGAAAAGAGAAGAGGATGCTTCAAAGTGTTCTTCCACCCTATCTGCTTGGTTATGTCCTACTACTAGTACTACTACAACTAAAAGTACTAATGTCACATCTACATCTAGTACTGAAACTAGACCAATAATTGGTGAGTGGTTTGAATTTAGATACGGTATTTAGGCCTAATTAATTAGCTTGGCCAATAACTATATAATTAATATCTTAAAATTTAACTATGTTAAAATTAACTGTGTTAAAATTTAACTAGAGTTTGGATGTTTGATTGAGTTTAGACCACTGTGTCTGACTCAGACTGCAATCTATTCTAATCTAATAAGCAATGTTTGTTTGTGAATTTATCACTAGTCATATATAGGCTACATATTACCTACTATTGTGTAGTGGTCATTTAATTTTTTATGTGATTTTTATGATTCCTTTGGTTTCTACTTCTTTCTGTGTAGGTATTTTATTTGTTTATACATGCACAGCAGCACAGCATGAATATCTATCATAGTAATTTTATATCTTTTTGTGATAATATGATGTAAAAAATGCACCACACTCGCTTGCACATTCATTATTTATGAGGCCATGTATCTACTCTTTTTATATTTTTTTTATATATTTTTTATATATTTTTATATATTTTATATATTTTTATTATATCTTTACAATGTTATTAAAATTGGCTTTAAATTATATGTTATATGTAACTTAATGTTATTTTGACTTGCTATTTTTTATTGCAGCCTCAGTCCCAGGAAATGTGATTGAAGAGGAAGTTACAGCTCAAGATAACGCTGAAGAAAGTATTGATGAAGAAGTAACATGCCTAGGGCTAGGGCATCAACAAGAAAATTGTGCCAAACCTCCAACAAGTCCTACGTCAAGCAGTGAACTGATCGGCGTAAATGATCAAGTAAGTAGACATGCCAAGTACAGAATACTTATATTATATTTTTCAACATAACAACATATGCTGTTTTATCGCCCTAAACATGGAATCCCTACGATAAAATATTCCATGGTTACATGGAAGTAAACAGTATTACTTCCATGTAAACATGGAATTACAGTAAGTCCCTATTGTTATGATCATGTTTGTAAGAAAAAAATACTAATGCATTGCAATCTACTTACAGGTGGAATGTAGCCGGACGAATAAAATTAATGAAACTTGTTTAAACACCGGAGAACCCTATTTTCCAGACCAGATCATCGATCCAGAGGTGAAAAAAACGAATTATTGAATTAGGACTAGGACCCTATCAACCAGTTGGCCCATTTCCATATGATGGAAAACAAGGTAGGTCCTTTTCAGACAATTATTTTACCCTGAAGTCAAAGTCTGGGCTCAAACTGAAAAGAACTTGGTTGTGCTATTCGTCCAAATTGGATTGTGTTTATTGCCAACCTTGCTGGTTGTTTCCCCAGAAAGGACCTGTAGGAGGATGGGATTCAGGATTAAGGGACTGGAAACATTTGTCTGATCGCATAAAGACACATGAGAATTCACAGCACCATGCTGATTCCTGCTTGGTTTATGAGCAATGGCGACGTCATGGCTCAATAGACGATGCACTAGAAAAAGGTTTGAAGGAGGAGCGGAATTTTTGGAGGAAAGTTTTGAAGAGGGTCTTAGATGTCTCCCTTATGTTGGCAACATGCAACCTTCCTTTTCGTGGAGACAGTTGGCATATCACTGATAGAAATAAAGGTAATTTTCTATCATTGATTGAATTGCTGTCAAAATATGACACTATCCTAGAAGATCTAATTACAAGGCCAAGTGGTACTGTTAATTATCTCAGTCCAACAATTCAGAATGAAATTATTTCTCTGATGGCTAGTGAAGTGCTTAGTGGAATTAAAGAAGAGCTTTTGAGTGCGCCTTTTTTCTCCATAATTTACGACACAACACAAGATGTAAGTAAAGTAGATCAGCTAAGCGAAGTTTTTCGCTATGTAAAGATTGACCATGACCAACTCGGAAAACCTTGTGAGTTGAGAATTTGTGAAACGTTTACATCTTTCACAGCAGTTACTGACCAAACCGCTTCGGGGCTAGAAGACGTCATCATAAAATCAATTTCAGAAAAAGGCCTTGACATAATAAAATGCAGAGAACAAGGATACGATGGTGCATCGGTCATGAGTGGTGTGTATAATGGAGTACAAAAGAGAATCCAAGAACTTGCACCCCATGCCTATTTCTTTCACTGTGCCAGCCATAATTTGAATCTGGTTCTTAAAGATGCCGTTGAATGCAATCGAGAAATAGCACAATTTTTTGAGACGGTGCAAAATATTTACAGTTTTTTTGGCCACAGCATTGTTCGGTGGCAAGAACTAAAAGTCGTTTCTGGTTGTACAGAGAATCCGAAGGCTCCTGTTCCTAAAGACAAGGTAACATTAAAGACTTTAAACCCTACACGTTGGGCAGGGAGATATGAAGCTGTGTACGCTTTAAAGGAAAGGTTCGGTGATGTAATGAAAGCCTTAAATAAAATAATTTTTGACAAGCAAAAAGCCAAAGGAAAGGAATGAAGCTGAGGGGCTCAAAAAAAGGTTAGAATCTTTTAGTTTTGTTTTGCTCTTGACTGTCCAGTGCAAAATATTAGGGGAAATAAACATTGCCTCAAAATCCTTGCAAACGGAATCTATTGATTTAATGACAGCGTACGATCTCCTAGGCAATGCTTTATTGAAAGTAACCGAACTTCGTTGGTCCTTTGAAGAAGTCTGTAGTGAAGCAGAAGAAGTATGTTCAAAATGGGGGATTACGATTACCCATGAATTTATTGGCCAACGTGCAAGAAAGGTAAAAAAGCACTTTGATGAACTTTGTGAAGACCAAAGACTGACAGATCCTAAAAGCAATTTCAGAGTGACAATATTCTTCCCAATGGTTGATACTATAGTGTCACAAATTGACAACCGTTTTAAAGGCATGAAGCAAGTGATTGATGCCTATAAAATTGTTCACCCTTCTTTCCTGGCCTCATGTTCAGATGAAGAACTGCGTTGTGGAGCTGATAATTTTGTAAGCAGATTTTCAGATGATGTAACGCCATTGTTCAAAGCTCAGATTTTATCAGTAAGGAATGCTTTTCAATCCAAATTAAAGGATTTCAAAGAAGTAAAAGAAGTTGCAAATCTCCTACTCATTGAAAACAGTTCCCTAGCATCAACCTACCCGGATGTACTAACAGCATGCTTTATGTACCTCACAGTCCCTGTGACAGTAGCCAAAGCAGAGAGATCATTCTCAAAATTAAAACTCATCAAAAACTACCTGCGAAGCTCCATGTCCCAACAACGTCTCACTGATTTGGCTCTTTTGTCTATTGAAAATGACAGAGCCCGAAAAATAGATTTTGACCGAATTATTGATGTTTTTGCTAGTGTCAAGTCAAGAAGAAAGTCTTTTTAGTAAGTTCAGTTGCATTCTCACTATCAAACTAGTTGGGCAATTTTAAACTTGAGAATGAGTGGGTATTACCACCATTGATCATATATAATTAATGGTATTACCAGTATTACCATAAACACCATAAATAAATATACAATTTATTGTGTATTCAAAGGTATTACATAATTAATGATATTACTTGTATGTTTATCTACTAAACTACATTGCTTGGATGTAGGCCTAAGAAGAGACTAAAAAGTTTTAAGACATCAGCACTTATGTCTTTATTTATTTATTATCTATTGTGAATAAAATTTGAAAAAATAATTATGTTTTTCATTTTCCTTTCAGCACTATAAATAGAATACCAATCACAATGGTAAGCTGAAAAAATAATGGCTCTAAAAACCAAACTAATGGCACCAGGGCCAGGAGTCATACAAATTTGCATATAAAATCATTACCAGTTTATGACTTACCGTAGAAATTTGTAAACATAGTTTAAGCAAACAATTAAGTATTATAGATTTAATAAGAAAAAAAGGTAATAATAATAATAATAGGATAATAATAAAAAAAATGCACATTAAATTCTAAGCCTAAAGATCCAATTACTGTATGCTTATATCTATTAATTAAAAAAAGTGTGAAATATATAACAAAGGGGGGCCCCGAATGGACTTTCTTTCTGCCCCGGGGCCTCCAAGGGCCTAGCTACGGGCCTGGTTTTTGCAATGAAAATATAACTTCCTATCCTAAGCAAAAGGCCTTCCTGTAGTCAAGTACCAAGGCTGAAACAAGCTATTGTTTGTCTAGCTAATCAGTTAGGTGTTCTACCAATCCTCTGTAAAGTAGAAATAAACGTGCTATAATAGCTTTAATAATTTTTTTATATTATATCTAAGTTATGTACTTTTGGGTTTGCTTTATCTTTTTAACTAATAAGAAAATGTACATGTACACTTTAACTATTTGAGGCCATTATTGAAATGTACAAATTATTTGACTTTGCTTGAATTGATTTGGTACAATATTGTAATTTTAATAGGTACTTACGTATTAACGCCACCGCAGCAAAAATGTAATACAGAGAAACTGTTAAAAAGATAAAGGTCTCCGTCCGGATAAAACATAACTTTAAATACTTATAACGTTATTCAGTTTGACATTTGGATTTTGTATTATTTGGTAGTTTATATAGTCATAACGTATTAATGCTATCTCAGCAAAAATTTCTACCAATGCACCAATAAAGAGCAATCTTGTTGTTTGCTTATAACAACCTCTTTGTTTTTAAACAACCAAGTGTTGTTCGTATTCATATGAAGTTATTTTTGGTTTTCTTGTTGCCTTGTTGTTCGCTGATTTTTAACCCTATTTTTAGTGCGACAAAAATGCGTATTTGGACTTTGCCAAAAAACAGAACGACATACAATTTTATTTTGTTTGGAGGAAAATATTTTGGTATTTATTTACAATACCGTGACCATGAAAAATAGACTTTTTTTCATGGGTTGGGCATTTATAGCCAAGTATTATTATCACAGGTGCATATAAACTGGGGGGAAAGTATATTAATGTATTATATTGATGCCTTTCGGGCATTATTGCGTTAAAAATGGAAAATAACCGACAAAATTTTGTTGAACAACACTTGGAGGGTTAAGGATCAGGGGCATTTCACGTGATCTGGGATTCGACTTTTGCAAGCTCGAGTTAATTTTTTTTTCTAAAAGAGCAAGCAGTGCGCAGCACTGCGCAGCGGGCAGGCATCGTTGACAGAATTAACGTACTTGTCAGCATCATTTCAGTAAAATTGCCAGAGATACTGTCAAAAACAGAGTTTTCAAAAAATCGTAACTCCTTTGATTTTCGTTGCCGACGAATTTTTTCTTCACTATTG
>NW_025784493.1:0-10000 GCF_021130785.1 Homalodisca vitripennis
TGGAAACCCAAATTTGATTCTAGACGTGAGATTAAGAAAGAAACATTTCCAGGAATGGTTTTCCTTTTTAACCTCAGGTGAGGGTCGTAGTTCGTTGTTGTGGCCAGGTTACGAGTGCAATTGTGTGTAATTATTTGGTTTATTATTGCTTAATACAATATCCTGTAAGTAGTTAAAGTTGTAAGGTTATGAGAGTATTATTACACTATTTTTATTTTTAGTAATTGTGATATGTACCCCTGTAATGTTAAGTGAGTTTTCTAATCATTTTGTTGATCAAATAACTATGTCTGAGAGCATCAGGAAAATGATGATAGCAATGCTAAAGAAAAGGAGAGGCGTAGGATATGCATGTAAGTAAAATGAAAGTTGCTAGGCTGAAACAGGAGAAGAGTTTCGTAAATACATTCGTGGGCAGGTTTTAGTTGAACAAAAGAATATAAAGGGTCCTTGTGAATGTGGCTGAGAGGAACAAATGTCAACTCTAATTTTACTGAGGAACAAAAAACTTAAAATAGTTAGTACGGTTTACCAGTGGTAGGCCTTAAGAAATGTACGGGACACTTATGTGTTAGGTCTTGAATTGACCGCTGTGATGTTCAAAGGCACATATCTATTTATTCCACTTTCAAAACTGACTTTCCTCATCTTATAAATATAACACCGTAGTTGATGGTAAAAAGTTTGAAGTGGGTGCCGTAAAGGTTTACTTAAGCTTACTTTGCAGTAAACTAGCAAGGTTGTTTTTCGTTTCACATCGTATTTTAAACCAAAGGTGAGCAGCCTATGGATATGACGGAGGTAGACATGGTAATCATTCAAAAATTCCTAAATGAAGTTCTAATTAAGTTGAATGAGCATATAGAATTTCATATCAAAAAAAAAAAACCTCTCATTTACTCATCCCAGTCGAAGTATACTTACCTAGATAGGATGGCATTACATGCAAATTTATGCTATGATATGTTCATTGAAAAAACATCCTGATCTTAGCAAAACAAATTAAATATGAATACTTCCCTTAAATTACTACATAAAGAAAAATATGGATATCCGATTTCGGGTAGGCCACAAGTTAGAGTGTGTGTTCTACATGTTGGAAAATCTTAATACTAAAAATTAAATCTACAAATCTGAACTGATAGTTGCAAAATGAAAACATCTGCAGTGGAGGTGTAATGATCCATAAAAGGAGAGCATGTAAATTTTACAAAAAGATTGAAGCAGATCACTGAAATTTGGAAAAAAATAGGGGATGTATGTGTCATGCATGTGTGTTTTTTGATTTTTTATTGCAAAACCTTCCTTTACCTTGCATGCCTGGTTGCAGGAGATGTTTTATCTCCGAATATCCCCTCAAATCTTATGGCATCTAGTGGTGTTTTGTGTCCCACAGCTTAAGTGATGGACAAGGGCTAACAATGTTATTACATACCATGAAGGAAGTTGCAAAAAAAATGGTCGCTTTAACGATGTGTGGTTCCTTAATTGTGAATGACTTAGCATCAAAAACAGTGTTAATGAACAAGGTAAAAAACTCTATTATGTTTTTAGTTGATGCATGCCCCAGGGGCAAAATCGTAAACCAAAACAATGGGTTAGGTATTTTTTATCATTAACTCTTATGAAGCGGTTATCAATTGAAAATTTCAAGTTTTTTTCCCCAAATCCCTACTAGGAGGGCACAGTTTTTTTACCTTGTGCGACCGGGATTTTGGGGGTCATCAAGAGGGTAAGATTCCAGTCGCCATATGACAGGAGTTTATTTCCCCGCTAGAGCAATTTACAACAAAATGATCCTACAAAGTGCAAAAAAACTGGAGCCTATAGTTTCATAGTAAAAAAAGTGGTTTTGAAAAATCATGACATACTTGATTTTGAAGAAACCAGTGGTTGGCGCTGAATATTTAAAAAAAAAACCTGGTCAAAGTGTAAGAACTAAGGAACCTTTCAAAGTCAGTACATACAGCCATCTTACTTTTTTCATGCAGCAAATAAAGGGGATACGTGACATGCACGTCGATTCATTGATGGATTTGAACAGTGATAGTATTTGTCAAACTTTTACAAAGGTGGTGAAGTTATCCTTCCAAGTGATAAGAGCCATATAATGGGAAAAGTTTTTCCCAAATTTAAAGGTAGCTAAACTTAATGAGTATCTAAAATAATACATTATGTGCCAGATCAATTATAGGACTTTTTTTTATGAGAACATATTGGGAGTGGGCCCTTAAACTACTCGAATACCCAAGAAGAAGTCCGGGTTATGACTAAAAATAACCTACTGAAAATCCAAGCTAAAAAAGCAAAACCATTTTTACATTTGTAACTCCTTTGTTTTTAAGTAATGTTATTGCTATTTTCATATTTTGAGGACAATTAAAAATCCCTATTTGATTTGATAAAAGCTCCTGAGGGTTTTTAATAGTTTTTTTTCCACCACCTTCTTTCCTGTGTTGAGGACATACAAAAACAGGAAAATTATTCCCCATCAGTTTTATTTGTCTCTCAGGAAAATAAAACTATTGGTTGATATTAAAAAAGTATTTACACAAAAAAATACTACCTTAAATGTAATAATACAAATTTTGTAATTGTTGCATTTTTACTCTTAATGCAAAGCTAAGGGTTTTGTTATGGAGTTTTTAAATTGTTTCCTGTAAAATTAGGGTTTACTGGACATGGTTTTTCCTTTTTAATCTCACCGCTCTCAATTACATGAAACAACATTTCATCTTTACCCACGGGCGATTTGTAGCGAAAATTATTAATATTACACAGCACAAGATAATAAACACAAACCCAAAACAAAACATGTTGACTTTAGCGGACTGACGCCCATGTTGTTCCAATTTGGCCGAAGCCGCTCCAGGAGATTTTTTAACCTGTGCAGGTAAAGAATGCGCATTTAAAATAAACGCAACCACTACCGCCAGCCAGATAGCTCTCGGGGATTTCCAAAAACCGAAAGAGCAAAGAAAGACAGCATAGTCAAAATTTCATCAGCTGACCTGAAATTCTTGTTTTTAAGAAACGGTTTGCTAGCTTCCCGTACTATAAATTCACGTATCCTCTCACTTCAATCAGTGGTAATAAATTTAATATATTTACCCACATGGCTGCCCAAAACTAGGTAACGCCATTATTTATTAGCCAAAAAAAAATTAAAAGATATGTTTTACTGATCATAAGCTGTTTATTTCATGTTTGTAGATTACAGCTTGAGTCATTCTAAAACTGATTGTTTATATATAGCATTTAACAAATTAACAAAGTTGTAATTTTAAATTCCTTTGGTAACAAAAAGGGCAGTGGTTTACTTATGGGGAAATGATTATTTTGGTTTATTTATGAGTTTTTTACAAATCAGAATAAAATTTATAAAACACTATTTTAAAAAAAAATGTTTTTTAAACTATGATTAGAGCAACATGGTATATGTTGAAGGTAATATATATCCTTCATTTACTTTACGATTGTTATATTTTGAAAAACTGTTGATTTTACTAAAATGTTGTTTATTAGGGTAAAACCTCCTTTTCATTGTCAGCTATGTTACTGAATCTAAATAGTGTTTGATTTTTGTCAAACAAGTGATTTCAGTTTAAAACAATTCCAAAATTGTTATGGTTTAAAGGTATATGTGAGTAAACCCTTTAGAATCAATTGTGAATAATGTAAAATTAAATAAATTTTAAATTGGTAAGTTTTTTGTTGTTTTTCTTAACAAAAAGAAGTTTACTATTTTTTTTTACATGCAAAAAAATTGCAATATATGAATTGTTTTGACAAACAAAAGATCTGTATTATTGGAAAAACAACAGTATGTTAGAGATCGGATGTGGATTTTTCATAAATAAATTTTTGGTGTCCAATTATTAAATTGTTTATAGTTTTTATTTTTTTTTCATATTCATATAATATTTTTATGTAAATGTCAATTTTTAATATAAATAAAATTTAAAAGGCATTTTTTGAATTAATTTAAAAAATAAAGAAGTATTTTTATATATGAATATATCAATTACCAAATATTGTTTTAAAAATAGACATTTTATGACAACACATTTTTAAAATAATTAGTATAAACAAATACACACATTAAGGCTGTTTATGGTGCTCATATGGGAATAACAAGTATTAAATTTAGAAATTTTAAATCGCACTTTTTTTAAAGAGGGCCCTTTAGTTAGGTCTCATTACAAAGCCTCTCTCTACCACTAACCTCAATTGTGTTATATTCAATATGATGTTAATAAGGGTTTTAAGAATCAAGGGACATTTCCCGTTTTTCACCAGTTTAAACTTGCAATTTTGTCCCGTTGGTACACAAACAGTGAAATTCCTTTTAACAAGCCAGCCGAGCCCCCCCCCCTTTACAACCCCCAAGGTATCCCCCGGGGGTTTTAACAATATCGGCCCCTGCGCTTCAGTTTTCAACCTGCCAAAAATAGGCACTTTGGCAAGGGTCTCCACCCCAAAAACCCCCAAAAAACCCCCTTCTACCCCGCCACCACCACACCCGCCCACCGCCAAACTCAGCACTCAGGGCGATACTCCAGTCGTAAGTTGGGCTATGCTACTGTAGCCTACATCGTAAATTTTATCGCAGCAAATAAATTTTAATATTGTACTACACCAAAGAACTGTTGCTCGAGTAAATTAAAAAAGACGTTGTATATTGTTAGATCTAATATAAGGTTACGATCTAGCAATATATACACATATTCTGTCTGTTTCAAAAACATTCAATAAGTACAGATCTTCAGGATATTTCATAGCTTGTTTATCTCCATCCGGAGTTTCATTTTGTTACTGTATGCACTTAATGGTCGATGGGTTAATAGACAGAACTTAAATGTTAAATATAGCATAAGGTAACTAATATAGTCATTGTAGTATTATCTTACAACAAATTAATTAAGAAATAGCTAGCGCTAAATGATTATAAGTATTTTGTGTCATCTTATGGTTACAGATTGTGATAAATAACATCTTTTGTTTGTAAAAGTACTGTAGTGTGTATACAATCTCTTAAAACAACAAACAATTATATCCTACAACAGACGAACCTCAGGTATAGCTTATCTGTATTGCAAAGGTATTATAAAATTTTTATTTTGTAGATAGTGCACAATTTTTTAGTCTAGAAAGATTAACTAACGGGTTAAGCATTTTCATAACAACTAGAGGAATTTCACAAAAAAAGACAGGATGCAGTATGAAATTTGGAAAATCACACTCTGACTGACAATTAATCATGTGAAGTGTGGATGTACTATCACGCTGTTCTTGGTCTCTAAAGTAGTGCGTGTACACAGCCCTTACTGTTTTGTTCTTTGCAGGCACCACCTTCGTTGCCGGTTACGTAATTGGCATTAAGTTACTTTTATTTATTTATTTTTTAAAACTATCACTTCGTCTCTGTAAACATTATCGACCTCTCAAAAATTTCTTCCCTGGTATACTATATTAATTTATTTTATCGGTGACTGTTCTATTAGAATTGTGATGTGTATTTTCAGTACAATCTGTTGTTCTCAATATTATGATTGCATAAAAATTTAGTTGTACTTTTAAAATAAAGAGTTTGATTGGTGTTTTTTTAAACACTGCTTTCCAATTTACAATTGTAAACGTTATTTTTAATTCTTTAGATTTGTGTAATTTCATATAGGGCTGAATACAAAAGCCTTGTGGCGTGACTTCAAAGGTTGGTTTGTAAATGTAAAGCAGTTTTTAAGCCTATCTGGTACTGTGTGGTTGTTATCTAATGTAAAATTTTTTCCGCAATTTTGGAAAATCAACTGACCTTTTCAATATTATTCAAATTATTAAGTAAAAACAGTAAGATGAAAATATGTGAGTATTGTGTTTCGTGCCCCACCCCAACCAACCAAACACACCAACCTTTCTATTTATTAGTATTTCTATAAATTAGTGTATTACTTACTTTGTTAAATTACTTGAAAAAATCACAGCTACAATAATTAATTGTAATAATATTAAAACGCAGTTTTACTAAAGTTATAAGTTAGTGCATGTGGTTTACTGATTGGGGAAGTGAACTCAAATCTTGGCATATACAATCTACTTTAGATAATAACCAAGTTTTTGAACAGAACTATTAACATTAAAATCACTACAATAAATAACTTTGTATTTAATTCAAGAAATTGATTTTATAAATAGCTGTCTTCATTTTATCAGTATTTTACATAGTTTTAAAAGACTGTCTTGGAACATGTGGACCTGTAACCTACTTACATTGGGTAGACATTAGACAATAGGGTTTTTCAAATCTTTCTTTATTACACAATACATAGAGATCGGTGATTGGCGGGTTTCCAAATCAAAGTCTACATTAAAAAATGAAGTTCTATCTTGCTGATGTGTTATCTTTAGAGTTCTTCCATCTCCATGAATTCCTTTTCGCTAGTAGAAGGGATGATCTTTCAAGCCATCGGATGGAGGGTTTTCCTTGAAGGTCTTGTCCCGTGTTCTTGTTTGATTGGTTACTGGCATGGTTGTTGAAAATACCGTGCTCCCCTGAAGGTTGGGCTTCTTTCAGAAAAGCTCAGGTGATGTTGCTGGAAGTGAGAAATCTGAGGCATTTTCTGGTGTTATATTGGTGATTAATCTCCAAGGTTTTTGGCTTGTTTATGATGGATTACTAGCTGTATACCATTACTCTCGCTTATGTAGAAGTGCATTATAGGTACTGTTAAGGTTTTTTGTTGGCTCCTGGAATGCTATTTGGACAGCTGCTTTGAAATCCAAGGGCCTGTTAAAAAGGCATTTATTGTTTTCTTCTGCTGCAAAGAAAAACTCTTCTCCATGTCTGGAATCTAGTAGTTCCACCCATTGCTGCTTTGACATAATCTAAACATGTGCCTCAAAAACAGACAAGTAGGCAATTCTTTGCTGCAGATGTTCCGCATATTTTCTTTTATCTATCTTTTGGACATAGGTGCCTGATGCAAGTCTCTTGCACAGCCACATCAAATGAGCTTCGATTGAGGTTCATGTCATAGATCTAATACCTAATATTTTTTAAATTATCTTGTTTACTTTTAAGTCAGGTACTCCCCATTCTGTAGTTGTTTCATCTTGCCGCTATAGATCATCTGTACAGTTTTTATCTCATTCAAAGCTAGGTCGTTTGTCCTAATAGTAGATGTTTTTGCTGAGTTGTGGATGGTATCGTGTATCTATTTTAAGGTTTCGTTTTATTTTTGTTAGCTAATGTGTAGAACAGTTATCATCTGCTACATTATTTAGTTTGGCAGAGGCAATTGAGTCAGGTTACTGAGGTAGGTCAGTTTGTAGAGCAAGAGGAAAAGGTACAGGTCCCAAGCACTGTCTCTTGTGGGTTCTCCTCTATTTCACTGTAGTGGGGTTGATGTGTACCTTGGTAGATTGTTTCAGTTCAGTTGTGTTTTTAGTCTACCACTAACTGCTGTTCTTCACTGAGGTAGGTCTGAACCAGTTAAAAGCTGATGTTCCTTTGGATTCCCAGTTTGGGAGCTGTATAGTTTTTTATAAGGAGCAATGAGTGGTCTATAGCAGTCGAATGCACTTTTACTAAAATCTAGGAAACAACGCTCGTATGTAACAGTTTTTTCACTTTCAATTTGGTCAATAATATTATTCAACTAATCTGTACGATGGCTGTTGTGGTTTGTAGATCGGCCCTTTCCAGGAATCCATGTTGGTTTTCAGGTCAACCAGGATGTTATATGCTTATGTAATTAAGATGTTGTTTAGGGATAAACCTTTTCAAATATATTTTAAAAATGTTGGTAATAAGTTGATATGGGAACGATAGATGGTTGGATTCCCCTGTGGTATCGGGGCAATTTTTCTATTAACTTAGGATAAATTTTTGATGTTTTCAGTTTGTCCTGGGAAGATGCTTCTTGGTAGTGAAAATTACATATTATTAATGATGTGTGTGAAGGGGATCAAGGATTTCACTTCTTTACAGCTTTTTATGAGTTTTGAGGATATTTCATTCACAGACCTGCCCTGTATGTTTTTTGGCTTGCATATATCTATTAATGGCCAAGGGTTCTTCCTTTTCTGTGTTGTTGGTGTGAAAAAGGAGCTGGGTTTTTGTTGAGAAGTTGTGCTGTGATTGTTTTGCAAGGTTTTGGGGTGTATTCTGTTTTTAAGTGTTTCGATCAATCAATATTGGGCAAAGAAGTAATTGAGATGGTTGGAAATCTTTACTGGGATTTTCTGGTGAATTTCCCCTTTCTATATTGAGAGCAAGGGTTTGTTGCTAGATATAGTTTTAGCTGCTCTTTCTTTTTTTAATTACTTCCCAAAGTAGCTTTTGATTTTGTTCGCCAGATTTTTCTTATGCTGAACTTACTTGATGTTTTTCTTAAAGTTTTTAATTTCATTATCATTTACTTTCTTTCCTTCTCAGAATGTTTTCCTTCTTGTCATTTTCCTATCCTGTGACATTCTTTTCAAGTGCTTTGATTGTAATTTTGTCTTTGATGTTTCTGTTTCTTTGGTTCCCATAGAAAATGGTTCTGTTTTCCCCTTTTAGCCTTTTTAAGCACAAGAGGAAAGGCGGGAATTTTAATTTGTTTGCATTAATTTCAAAAGTGTTGTAAGCACTCTTTTAGTATTTTGCATTTCTTAGGACTGTAATCCTAATTCTGCTGATTTCAAGAGTGATTTTAAGTTTCCCAATGTTTGACAGCGTTACCTTAAAGATTCGGGTTTTTTTATTTTGGTAGTTTTAATAGAGGGTCTAGAATGGTATACAGTAGCTGTTTGAGCCTTTATGGTCTCGCAAAGGACCGGTTTGTATAACCCTGTGTTTTTCAAGGTGGTTTTCCTCAAAATTAGCGCAGGACCCAGTATATGGAGGTTGCAGATGTTGGTGTGATTTCTTGGTTTGGGGGAAAGGTCATGTCGCTTAATTATTGTAGTCTTGCTTGGAGGTCATTAAGCTTGGATTGTTTCATTACTTTCTGTTAATGGTTGTTGACACTAATGTCTCCCATGTTTAGCAACTTACATACATTCTGATCCATTGGTTTGGTTTTGTTAAGTTGCATTGATTTCCATTCCACAGCCAATTTATTAACCTATTTTTGTTAACCAGAGGCCCAAATTATTACCTATGTCCTGAAAATTGCACACATTTATTAGGTAATAGGTCCAAAAAATCAATCAACAACATTATAGTCAATAACATTTTTTTTTATATTCTCCAATGCATGTTTATATTTTTATGGACTGACTATCAGTGAAAGCTGTAAATGAAGCTTTGTCAATGCATCTGAGATTTCATAACAATAAAAAAGTGTTGATTGATTGACTTAATGATTGATTATATCTTGATTATTTTCAGTTAAATTATATAGCAATAATAATAGCTAAAAGTTTAAACTTAGCCAACAATTGTCATATTTGTCTTAATTATATGTTCTTTAATTTTGTCACATAAGTCTTTCTCATTGAGGACCAATGCCAGTTTATAAAAAAACACACATTGTGATTTCAAAAATAGTAAGTTAGATTCAGAAAAGTATTTATACTTAAATTTACGTATAACAAGCCCAATCATAATAAAACTGTAACTAAAATAAATTTAGTAACTACAAAAATACTAAAATAAGCAGTTCAGCTACGTCCACAAAAACATACTTAGATGCACCCAACATAAATGTCCGTGGAAATAAAATTATTATTTTTAAAAAATATAAATAATAAAAACTACAGTTTTCGTTTTTGACTGAACCTAACGATTCGTGACCAGCCGTGGGGAAAATCACGTGATAGTGTGGGTATTGTTTTGAATTTAACTCAAGGTACAGGAAAAATGCAGGCTAGCGAACATGGATTTCAAGCAAACATACTTTAAAAGTGAAAAAATAAATTAAATACAGAAGGGCAAGCGCACGCTTACCGCTGATTTTTTTCTGTGATCAAGTTAAGGATTTTTGGAATTTTGAAGAGAGAGAAGAGGGTAGTGAAG
>NW_025784493.1:15000-78128 GCF_021130785.1 Homalodisca vitripennis
ATTGTGAAATAACTATTTTCTTGTGTGGCATACAAATGTAAATGTATTACAAAATTTCTATTAAAATTTTAAAGTTATGCTTAGCATAAATATCTCATGAATGCCTTTACAGCTAAATTTGACATAACATCGTATTTTTATATGTTATGGTCGAAAAATATAATGGTACATTTGTTTGAGATAGAATAATTAAATTTACATAATTTTAAAATAGCAATAAGTAGTATCTACTTCAAAAATGTTTGCAAATACAATAACTACTTCAAATTTACATTAAATATGAAGCTATTCTTTAGCAGACACTAAAGGTTTTTTAGTGCTCTGTTTTCTGTAATGCCACAATAATGTATATCGTTTGTTATATTAGATTTGGAAAGGGCCCTGGATCTAAAAAGTTAAGTAACACATAGTAAATTTACCATTGGTCCATTTATGTGTCTATTAACCAGTGAATAGAGTGGACCAAGTTTTCTGGTAAATTAAAAAAATGTAAAAGAAAACACATTATTACTGGTATTTACAAGTATAACCAATCTTCTACAGAAAATCGCTACTAAACCTACATAAATTGTAGGTTTTGTTAAAAAAAAATTTGAAATAGTCTTTATGTAATCAATTTTAACAATAATAAAATGTTGTTTAAAAAGTTGCATTATATAAACTATAAAAAAATGCAGATAAATAATTTTATTTAATAAATGTTTAATTAATGACACATTTCTCGCTGAATAGAAAAAGTAACATAATCAAATAAAAACAAAAATAGAAACTATAATTATTGTCACTATATAATCTGTACAGGAATGTTAGCACCTGAGTTACTGGTGATAAAGAGATAACAAAAGAGGAGTGGTGAAGTGTCTAAATTGGTGATTAAATACTTACTGAGTTGCAATTAACTGCAGTGTGCCGCCGCGAGTGTCCACTGGGTTATTATTAGCCACTGGGCCCGAGCCAGCATCTAGCTGTCCGCGTCTCTGCTCTGGCCAGTTGTCGTGAACGTTGCGTCCATTGTCTCTGCAGTGCACCGCGCTCCATTCATACTTTCAAAAACCGTGTCTTTGTTTTCTTCTCAATCAATTGTTCAGGACTACATTGTAATATTGTGCTTAGTGGTCAGATCAGTTACAGGATGACTCAAACTAGAAGTGAAATAGTTTAAAAAATATTTAAATCTGAAATATTTAAACTTTAGTCTATTTTAGTGTTGTTCTTGGTTAGGCTGTGCGGTTTATTAAAAACATGTTGTGTTAACTCTCGTGTAACCATTACATTTGTAAGGTCGTTGAGGTTACTAGAGCAACTTGTTGGGTTTCATCGACCGATCCAATTTGATCAAGATCTATTCGTGTTACATGTGCTTTGTCCTAGTTACAAACATTTACGACTTAATAAAACTTATGGTTGTTCATTTTTCCACAAAATAAATCTAAATAGGCTCAATTTTTTAAATTCATAAATATTTTGTACAGTCAATTATCGACTGCAATTGTTTATTAAACAAGACATGAATTAACAGTGTGGTTCTAATATATGCAATCTTGCCATGTGTTTGCGGGCCATCTGCTGCTCTGCTCTCGGTAAGCCAATTTTTATGTTGGCAAACTAAGAAATTATGTTTATTTCCTAGTGATTTTTATTTAGTGAGTCACATAGTAAACAAAAAGTGTATTCATAAGTAAATAATGTTTTGTTATATTACAATCTTGTACAAAACCATTAATATTTTGTGTTTTAATTCGTGCTGGACAGTGAATGGTTTGAAATGTTAACAGCTATACAATATTTGTCCATCCATTTATTCCTTCAAACAGTAATAGTTTTAAAATCAGTGAATAATCCACCTGTTGTCTTTAACGACGTGTTGGCTTTGTATGACCAATTAACTAATTGATTGATAAGAAATAAGATATTATTAGTGGAAGCTTTTAGTTTTAGTGGTGTAAATTAATGGTAGTTATTTTAAAAATCTTGTTTCTTTTCAAATCTATTTCTTTAAATGTTGGACTGATGAGATCTGAAGACGGGTTTGTATTTTTTTAACAACATAAGGTGCTGTTAGAAACGAAATTAGAGGCATGTTAATCTTTACCAGTTTTTTTCGATAAAAAAGTCAAACAATTAAATTTTAATATAAAGGTAGTGCTAGATCTGATGCTCTTATTAGCAATTTTGAATTCTATATTAATTTATAAACACGGATCTGTAGCAGTGACGTCTACTCATTGTTATAAGTTGTCAGTTTCTCAACATATTGTGTTTTTTCCACAAAATGTCCTTAAACCAAATTGTTAATCAATTGTTGTTGATTTGTTTGTGCTGCTTATAAGAACAAGGAAAACTCCTTGCATTGTCCTTGGTCTTGGACATTATGTTATGGATATATTTTTAAATTTGTGTTTCAGACCAAGCAGAATCCGTAAAAACCAAACTTTTTCCATTACATATGAGTTACATTACATATGATTATATATGAGTAGGCCATTTGCTCAGCCTCCAAGCTCAATTGACTGATCTTAGGTTCTTTCTTTTATATTTCATATTTCCACAAAATAATATCACGTTTTGAGGTTATGACTTATTTTGGTAATTAATCTTTATATTTTTAGCAGTTGTGTAGCCTACTGATACTATAAACATGGTTTTACTCTTGATGTGACAGGGAGGGGGGCGGAGGAGAAGCGACCACGGGAAGAGGAGAGTGGGGGAAGGTGAGGCAGAAGAAGAGGGAGAGAGCCACGACTTGAAACGACACAAGGTGACTGCGTCTGTCACGCTGCTGCTCGAGGCGGAACGACACCACACGACTGGACAGTACACAACGCCACCTGTGCCTGCCGTCTCACCCTCTGTCGCACCACCCGTTCCCGGTAACTACTAGTCATAGTTCGATGTAATATTAGCCCTTGTTTCAGTGAATAAATATGGATATAATTACCAATAGTTTTTGTATAGTGTTGGATTTTATACAATATCAAATTTGTGCAGTTAGACTTATTTATTGATTTTACATGTTGAATTCCTATATTTGGTCATCTATAATTTAAATTACGCTGCTTACAAAAAAAATCTAATTATATTTTTGAACCACCTTGAGATAAAACTTATGAAATTAGTGTTTAGAAAATTATTTGTGTTTGTTGAAAAGTGTACAGTTTAAAATAATTTTTTCATATATCCAGTTTATATAAATGACTATATTTATAAAATTAGGTTTTGTATTCACTGAAATAATAAAATATGTATAATAGAAAAAATGTAAATTAATATTCAAGGGTGTATTAGATGAAAATATTTAAAGTGCTATACAGTTGTATGGAGGAGTGCAGTTGTTGGGCAGACTGCTGCATGTCCTTGTGCTGTAACTTTAAATCAGAATGGCCACTATCACCTTGAAACTAAATTAAGATAAAAAATTTTCTCTTATAGATTAACCTCTCTATAAAAATATTGTACTTCATCTTTGTATTAACACCTGTATTGGATTGGTTTCAGAGTTACAAGTTCTCTTCTGAAGGAAATGAAGGAGTTTATCACTTCCAGCCTGCCACAGTGTTGCCAACTGCCTTGGATGAACTTGACCAGCAGCTCAGGTACGAGAACTCATTTTGAATAACAGAAATTGTAACCGATGCTTTGACTTGATGGATTGGGAACACCATTTTGCTGGAACCACACTGAACCTTTCTTCTTCAATGTGTTGAAAAACTGGTGAACTGTGATGAAAAGCCGTTACAAAAGTAATTTTTATGGTGATCATCAATTTAAAGTTAAATGATACTGATTCAGTCTTATTCAAGAACATACAGTTTTGATGTAACTCCACCTATTTAACCCTCTAAGTGGCAAGCGACGTCTGAGACGTTCTATTTACGCCGCCGTGACGTGGCAAGCGACGTCTTAGAAGTCGCTTCACATTTCTGCTTATTGCTAGGCAACCGATAATTATTTTTACGCCTAGTTTGCACAGTTTTGCGTTCACCACTAAATTTCAAAATACATTTCATATAGTATCATCAACATCACGATGAAATAATCAATGGTACTAACTGAAATAATCCTAAGTTTTCTCCCGCGGTCTGTGGCAAAACTAGCTGAGTAGGCCTACATGACTGTTTCGTTTCTCTTTGGCTTGTAATGGTCGTTTGTTGTTGTTTGGTGTAGTGTTTTACAATGGATGTCAATCTAGGAAGTAGTAGTATACGTGATATATTACAAGGTAAAGAAAGTTTTGGGTAGTTCAGATGAAGATAGTGATTTTTGCTGTCGAAGAGATACCCGATAATATTTCATTAGCAGATATTGTAAGTGAATCAAGTGAAAGTGAATCAAGTGATAGTGAATCAAGTTTATCTGATTCTAGTGTACCCCTCGTACAAAGAATTCCACAACAACGTAATTGGGTACGAGTGTTTCCTCCAGAACCAAATAAAAATATTGAAGCTAAATTCAGAGTGAGACATACAGGTGTCAGAAATTGTCCACCTAGAAACTTAGGTAGGCCTATTGATTATTTTTATCTTTTTTTTACTGACTTCATTTGGAATCTCATTACCAATGAAACCAACTTTTATGCTGCTAAAAAGATAAGAGATAAAAGAAATTCTGGTGAAATCCGACAGTTTTTCTAGGCTGAAAGATTTGGGTAAATATTTTGGTAAATGAAATGAAAGTTTATGTGGCCTTGATATTGAACATGGGATTAGTTAGGCAAAAAATATAACTGATTATTGGAGCAGAAAAGGCAATAGACAAACTCCTTTTTTCCCTAATAATATGTCTTTGAGAAAATGTCAGTTGATTACTTCCATGTTACATGTTAGCCCGCTCAACAAACCGTCGCACGCAATGATCCAACTTTTGATCCATGGAATAAAACCAGAAGCTTTTATGATTACATCAATTTGAAATTCAAAGAACATTTTGTTCCTGGACAAAACTTGTCCATAGATGAGTCTCTCATTGCAATGAAAAACAGAAGTGTATTTTATTCAGTACATGCCTAATAAAAAAACAATGCCCGTTACGGGATAAAAACATTTGAAATGTGTGACAGTGAGACAGATTATGTTTTGAATGTTTCTCTGTACACAGGAAAAGACTTTTTAGCAAATGATCCAGGTCCTTTTACTCAAAAGGTAGTTTTTGGAACAGTTGACTTCTTGTGACTTACTCAATAAAGGGTATCATATTTTTACAGACAATTATTACACAAAAAATTCCATTGGCCCGTGAGTTGCTAAATAAAAACACTTTTATAACAGGAACAATTAATAAAAACTCCAAAGAACTTGCTAAAAGTATTGTTAGTGCCAATTTAGGGGGTACAAGAGAGCATTTATTATTACAGGCAGGATGACATTCTTTTGGTAAAATACAAACAAAAAAAACAAGAAAACCTGTTATACTGTTGACAACTGGCTGTCACGCAGAAGATGAATTGGTTACGAGCAAAAGTGGGTTACAAGCAGTGAAGCCAGTTGTAATAAAATAATTATAACTTACAAATGGGGGGTGTTGACAGTAGTGACAAAAGCATTTACCATTTATCATGTGCTAGACAAAGTAAAAAATAGTGTACAACCTAATTGACACTGCAGTATTCAATGCTTAACATCCTATACTCCAAAAATTCAGATAAACCCATGGCAAGGGATGATTTTGTTGATAGTATAGTACAAGGACTGGTTTCCAAATGATACAACTCCTTCACCTACTGTGGCTCATGAAAGTCAAAGCGCCCATGAAATTGCCCATTTAGATGGGAAAAAATCAAAGACTGTGCATCATTTGTGCGAAAGACCCTAATGTGAAAAGAAAAAGAAGCGTTTATTGGTGTCCAGGGTGTAACTGCGGTATTCACCCTCTTTGTTACCCTAAACTCCAGCACTTTTATAGGCCTTACACAACAGGGAGGAAAAGGCAAGCAACTTCTAGCGATTCTGACTAGAAAAAGTGTTTCTACATAACATAATCTCCTAGGAATGACATTTTTAAAGTTACAGAACGTAAAAAATGAAAAGTTTGGGGGGAAAAAAAAAAAGTTTTTTCGAACATTTATGTGGACATCATAAAAAAAATTAAGGTATGTAAAAAAAAACTATACTATTTTATTCTGTAGTTTATAACGAAAAAAATTGATATATAACAAGCATTGCTCATATTAGAATTTGCATTTTATTTTTTAAAATTATAAGATAGTCCTGCTTGACTCTGAAAAATAGCCCGCCATCTCAGCAACATATTACTGCCACTTAGAGGGTTAAACACCGCAAGTGGTGAGTAGATGAGGTTGTTGATATTTTTTGACATTGAGAGGCTATTTCACCCCTTTCAAGCTACTTCCAGGTGGATCTTATTACACCACAGCGATGAGGAAATACACCATCCTGGAATATCCATTAGGATTCAAAGATTTAAGTGATAACATTGTTCCTGTTATTCTCTGACGTGTTCAGCCAGACCAATTTGGCGACCTTGTGGTAGATGTACACAATAATAAATGTCTATTTTACAGTAGCCCAAATGAGAACGAGGAAGAGGTCCTATTGAAGAAGTTGGACGAGCTCACGCTGACCAAACCGATCAAGTTTAACCTGCAGGACACAAACAGCAACAGTGTGACCAACAACATGTGCAGCAGCTCTGTCAGCGAGGAGGACTCCGGGTTCTTGTCTTCCGAAACTGCCATCACCAAGGTACTTGGTCGCCCTGTCTATACAGTAGCTTTCTGAGGTTTAGCTAAAAATTTGTGTAATGGTCAAACATATGTTGAGTATTAGACAAGGCTTGTT
Source organism: Homalodisca vitripennis (assembly GCF_021130785.1). NCBI lineage: Eukaryota > Metazoa > Arthropoda > Insecta > Hemiptera > Cicadellidae > Homalodisca > Homalodisca vitripennis. Next base: position 21,795 of record NW_025784493.1, read on the forward strand.
TGTCTAGTTATTTAGGGGGCTGGTTAGCATTTTAAATGCAGGACTCTGTCAGTATCGGAATTGAATTACAATTTTGTCAATTAGGTTATTTGAGATTAATGCGTAAGAGGGTTCAGACAATTCTTTTAATAGCCAGATCATGTGTAAAACTGAAAAGCAAATGCCTGGAATGAGTTAAGAGAAGATAAGCTTGAAAGAGTTACTATTAACATTTTCTGGTTCTTCCGTTAATTACTCTAACAACTTCATTCTCCCATAAGGATTTTAGATACAGTGCACCGCCTTGTGCAACTCCTACAGATCTGGTGGGTACCTTACTCCATTTTGTAAAGTTATTACAAGCGTAAAGTAGCATTGGACATAAGCTGCAGGCTCACGTTGCAGACATTAATGCGGATAGGGACCCAGTAGTGAGAAACTCTGATTACAGATTAACTAAAAATTACAACCTTTACATAAGACAGGTTATTGGCTTGAGGGGAGGTTCTGCCCCGGAACTGGATGGGTTTCTGCTTACGTTCTCAAACCAAAAAGTGTAGAATATATTTATTGCGTTGACAATATATTTTACAGTGTATTGCAATAGTCAATAGTACAAATTTTTCACGGTATTTAGCTTAAAACCTAAATCCATTCTCTTGACTTTCTATACAGTTGCACGCAGGCACACATTCATAATAAACCAATAAAATGTGTAGGATCAATCCCTAGGATTGCAGCACTGCAGAGAATATCAATTCTGAGTGTGCTCGATGAACTCGCCAAATGAGTAAAAAGCTCAAGATACCAGGTATTGTTTTAAATTGGTGGGTTTACATTTTTTTGGACAACTGTTGCATATCCAGATGACTTGAAAGATATCCAGAATTGAAATGAAGCATATACAGCTGCTTGGCTTAATGAAGAACAGTAACAATAATAAATAGAAGGAAATCTGATACTTGAGCGATGCATAATAGAACCTCGCTAACCAAGCCAACATAATCTGGCTCAGCTCGTGGTTTATCTCTTAACAGTTTAAAATAAACTGCACATGCAGTTTTTGATAGCAGAGAACTGTTCATCTGCTCATTTAATTTATTGGGTGTTATATCATTTATTATTGATGACATTTGTATATGTTAATTGTTATATAATAAGTGTTTTACTTTTATTACGTAAATTATTATATTTAAAAAAAGTAATTCTGAATCATTTAAATTAACAAAGGGCTGGTTTTAAAATAAAGTATTCAAATATTTTTGTTTATTTGTGAATACGATTATGATTCTGAAGTTTCCAAATTATGGGTTTAGTTTCCATTTTGTGCTTGCTGCACTTATAATTTATACACACTTTTATTAAGCACAATTTTACTTATGATCTTAGTCTTATAACATGAACATGAAAAAACAGTTATGGGTAGCTCCTTAGAGTATCAATTCTATAAATTCTTTGAAAAGAAATGAACAAAACAACGTTATAAAAATTAATAATACAACATTTTCAGGACTAGGAATTAATAATAATCTAAGTTGGAATTTTCATGTAAAAAAAAATATTAAAAAAAAAATAGAAAAACAGAAGGATGGTGCTTCTCTGTGTAACTTAGATATATTAAAGTCCATCTATTTTGGCCATGTGTGTTCTTATATAACTTATAGTTTGACAACTTATGGGGGTACATCAAAGGGAATTGTGATAAAATCTTATTACTTCAAAATAATGCAATAAGAATCATAATAAATTTAAATAGACTTCAATCAGTGAAGTAGCAAGTTTCAAATTTGGATATTTTAACAGTCTATGACCAACATATCTGAGAGTGTATAGTTTGTGTAAAAACACAACTTGAAATGTAAATTTTCAGAGCAATGTCTATTCCTATAATACTAGAGATTATAAGAGTTAAATTTAGCTCAACAGAATTTGAGCTTTTACAATAAAAATGCAATCCACATGGATCAAAAGTCTAAAGTAACTTGCCATTTGAAATGACAAGCAATATTAATAAAAAAATATGCTTTAGGAAAATGGCAAAATCTTGCTTAGGGGTGACTACTTGTTAGAAGAGTTCTCTCATATTAATTAAAAAAAAAATATCCATTAAATATAACTGATTTGTGTAAGGAAATCTCATAATAACAACTTTTATACCACCAATTCTAACTTGTTATGAACTCGTCCGTCATTGTCTGAACTTTAGGAACTTGAGCTATTTTCGGTACTATCATCCTCATCTCATATGTGTCATATTACAGTAAAGTTATATTATGGAATTTTTTATATGGTATTTTAAATTTTAATTATTGATCATGCTCCCTTGCTCTTACAATTTTTTATTTCTCTTTTATACTTTTACAATTTTTAATTTACAATACAACAGTACAGTATAATAGTTGAAATATTATTTAACACCAAATGAATAATTTAATACCAAATACTAAATCGATGATAATTTAGTTTGATTTAGAAATTTATTTTGTAGAAAACTCATATCAATTTCTGTAGCATGAATTTATTATTTTCCTACAAACAGATTGTAGAAAGCAAAATTTACTAAGTATTCGACGTCCCATCAGTACTATATACCCAATCATGCTGCATTTATAGTTGTGGGGAATTGAATGTGTCATGGTCCAACCCAAGAGGTTTGTTAACGGTGCTGTTGTATATAGGAGACAGACGGTCTGACTGATAGTGTGGCGGGACTGTCGGACAGCTGTGCTGGACTTCTGGATTCCAGGGAAAGGCTGCTGGAAGGAGGCCTTCACGATGTCCAGGATGTCCAGTACGCTGATGAGGATTCTTCAGAGGAGGAAGATCAAAACAACGCTAAGGTAAAAACCTTTCTCTCAGTTAAAATTTTAATTTTGTTTTAAGTATTTTTTTATGTTAGACTTGTGTTATTTGGACTATCCATCATTACTTGACCAGTACAATTCTGGTAGTGTAATGATTAAAATAACATTACAGTATACAGTAGTTGAACAAAACAAATTATTTATTAGATGGTATTAGTAACTTATGTTTAAAATAAGAAAGAAAAGTCTTGATTAAAACTCAAGTGTTATATCCAAACTGAGGTTACATCCTAACAACCCTCATTATATTCAGTTAATTAATTCAAATATTGTTTTATGTAGCAACCAGAGCCGAGTCCAGTGATTGAGACTATGACGCCAGATGAAGCCGACAACCTTCTCAGCTCCAGGTACATCAGCGTGTATTCTGCCACCTAGGCTACTGTGCTTGATTCTCATTTCTTTGATGTTGTGAAACATTACATTAACATTCAGATCGAGTTATAAAGTAATTTATACATAAACACGAGGTCTGTCCAAAAAAGAAATTTAATTATAATTAATCGATTTGTTTCAACAAACGCCCAGTGCACACGGTATTTCTAGAAGCCTCTTTTGATAGACTTCAGCTGAGCCGTGACATTTTGAATAATTCAATCTCTGAACTCAAATCAGCAGCTTCTAGACGTCTTCCAAGTTTGTGGAAAAAAGGAATAATGATTGAGGCAGTGGTGCATTTACTTAAAAAAACGTCAGTATCAATGTTCACAACGAGGACCACAGTAGTTATTAAGCAGAGCTTTATTGACATCATCGTAAAAATCATTCTTTCAGAGTTACAAAATTGTTAGAACATTTTCCCAAATTTCATAAATTTTATTGCATTAAATTGTGGTGAAAATTCTTGGTTATCACAAATTTTGAGGAAGGTGAGTTCTGAAAATCCTAATCAGAAGACATCAAAAAGAAAGGACTGACTGCGGCATTAACCTTCCTCGGAAATTACTACAACTGGTGTAAACCAGGTGACCGACTTCTACAGAGTCTGTACTAGAAAACTTGTGCCACGATATGATGATGTGCATTAGTTTGAATGGTGATTTTTATAAAATAGCTTCAAAATATATAACTTTGAAATATACATAACAAAATGTAGTTTCTTGATATTTTAATTATTTTACTTCAAAACATCTGTTACATTCTGGACAGCCCTTGCAGTAACGGTCTTGCAGTATAATTGAAATAAATACATCCAGTTTTTATAGAAAATTTACACAGTATTTCTCATTTGGCTGATTCCAAGCTTAACCCCTTTGAAAACAGCTTAAAAAAATGTGCTTAATTTTTTTTACATAATTTAATCTATCGATCAATTTTATTGCAAAAAATTATTATTTCTAGGCTAAAAGTTTGCAAAAATCTCTTTTTTTGGCTGATTCTGGTTGGATTTGCAACCACTACTTTTCATACATACTTAAAATCAATTTGTAAATGCCGGTTTTAGTAGTATTCTTTTAGTAGTAAAGAGTCATGTGGAAATCTACATCACAATCACTGCACTGGTGACACGATCTCAGCGTACGTTATGCTTCGAGCAAACTATACACCTCGATGTAAGCCAGTCAGTATGCCCACACCATCTAGCCACTAAACAGTGAACTACACACTGTTAATTATTTTGTCATTTTCCCATTTTTCCAGTTGAATCGCCACCTGTCACAGATCAAAATAAAACAGGTCTTTGTTGCACTGTGGATTAATTCGTCAGCAGCTCTCTTTTGGTTATAAGTTAGCAACAAAGTGACTCTCTTCTATATTTAAAGACTAATCCTTATTGAATATTAGTTATGGGCCAAATTCAGGTTATAATTTAGTATTAATGAATGTCAACTTTTTTTTAACAGAGTTTTAATAATGCAGACAACACATATTTGTAACTTTTGTTATTATATTTGTGTACAATCTGGATGAGAATCATCATTTTAAACACATTCTTCCTTGTTTCCTAGTATTATAATGTGTTGTACATTGTGCTACGTCTGGCACAGTGATTACCATTAATAATTTGCTGTATAATGAGCATGAGTGTATGAATTTAAAAAACATATATAATTTCTCGTATGGTTGTATCATGATGTGATGTAGTTCTAGAAAGTAAAGTAATGAACTTGAGCTCTATCACAAGCATGTCGCTTGCCCGCATGCTTGTAATACTAACAGCTGACTGTACTGGAGTACTGTAATTGTTTGATTATACAATAATGTTGGCTCTTCCACCTTCAGCGCACAGATCACAAGTCAGACATGATGGGTTTTTGCTAAGGGAGTCTACATTTTACGCTATGGGGTAATTGTGCGATTACATTCTCTCAATATATACAAAGTATGTGAGAGAGAATGTCTTGTTTTCCCACAAAAAAGTATTTGTAGGTAAATAAATCTTTTTTAAAGGAGGCCACTAATGCAAAAACATTGTTTCTTAAAAAATTAAGATATTTTGGTGTGTATAAGTGGCTTACAGGCTTGGCCGTTGGACCAATTTTTACAAATTTGGCATTTGTGTGTAGTGTTTTATTTACTATTATCAATAAAAAAATCTCAAAATAAGGCCATGGAATGCTTTTTATGAAATCTTTACAATTTATAACCCATTAGATGATTTTAAGAAACTAGATTTTGCGTAAATATGCAATTTAAACCCTGTTAGGTAAATAGTATCCACTGTTAACCTAGACGTTTCAGATTTCTCTGATGGTGTACACAGGAAAATAAATTGTCTACTTTATAAATGCAGAACAGTTGTGCAGTATTTATTTCTAATGTGCAATTTGAATTTATATGAGGGGGTACCCAAAAGTAACCGGAATTGTATTGCTGGCAGCCGGCAGCGTGTAGTACACATTCCTGCTGCTAGGCGTGTGTGTCGCGCAACCCATTGCGAGCTCAGTGACCCCAGTTCCGTTGTCCTAGTGCATTCTGTTCGTTCGTAGTGACTGTTTTCGCTAACCCTGTTTTGTTCTTGTTTCGTTTTTTGTCATGGCAAGTTTAAGTGAACAACGTGCAGCTGTGAAATTTTGTTTTTTACTTGGTAAAAATGCTGCAGAAACTATTTTAATGTTGAATACAGCTTACAAAGATGATGCTATGGGGAAAACTCAGGTCTACGAGTGGTTCGCTCGATTTAAAAATGGCGACATGTCGATTGAAGACAAACCTCGTTCTGGACGTCCATCAACCTCTCGAACGGACGAAAATGTTGAGAAAATTCGTGAACTTGTGCTCACCGACCGTCGACAGACAATTGAGGAACTATCAGAGAGTAGTGGGTTAACTTGGAGCTCGGTTTCAGCGAATTTTAACAGGAGATTTAGGACTGAAAAGGGTTGCTGCCAAATTTGTTCCTCGACTTCTGACTGACCATCAAAAGGCACATCGAGTTGAAACTTGCCGCCTTCTGAAAGAACATCTCAAAAATGATCCCGATTTTCTGGTAAAGGTAATTACTGGTGATGAGTCATGGTGCTATGGTTATGACCCAGAAACAAAGCAACAGTCAAGCCAATGGAAGTCGCCATCTTCACCTCGTCCAAAAAAATGTCGGCAAGTCAAATCAAACATCAAAACCATGTTGATTTGCTTTTTTGATGCTAAAGGCATTGTTGAGTTTGTTCCTCCAGGTCAGACTGTCAACCAAACATTTTATTTGGAGATTTTAAGAATATTGCGCAACAGTGTTCGCCAGAAAAGACCCGATTTGTGGCAGACTGGAGACTGGTTCTTCCACCATGACAACGCACCGGCACACACAGCCGTCTCAGTTAGGCAGTTTTTAGCCAAAAACGGCATGGTTCCGCTGCCCCACGCACCTTACTCGCCTGACCTCGCTCCATGCGACTTTTTTTTATTTCCACACATGAAAAGAGGCTTGAAAGGTCAACGATTTGACAGTGTTGAAGAGGTTAAGAAAAAAACGAAGCTTGAGCTTGCAGCCATTTCTAAAGATGACTACAAAAAATGTTTTGATCAATGGAAATACTGTTGGGACAAGTGTATTAGTTGTAATGGAGATTATTTTGAAGGAGATAAGGTCGTATTGTAAAAAATTTGATAATATATAATTTTTATAAAATAATTCCGGTTTTTTTTGGGTACCCCCTCGTAATGCGCACATAAAAAGAATCCTTACTGGAATGAGAATTATTCAGTAATATATTTATTTTTTTATTATTTTTTACCAAAACAAACTAGAATAATATCTCAATGTCTTTTATAATATTTTCTGTGATGTTATTAAATGTTTAGAAGATTTTGAAATCTCACCTCAGATATAATATCTTACATTGTTTGTTTTCACATGGGCAAGTATTTCAAAACCTAAAAGGATTTGAGATGTTTCCAAACTTAAGAACTGTTCCTGTTTTTTTAGAATTTTTGTGTACAAAATTAACATTTAAGAGTTTTTTGTTGTTGCAATTTTGGCAAATAATTCTAGAGTTTACTCTACAGTTATGGTATATAACAGAATTATTAATGAAATAAAATAAATAATACAAAGATAAAATAGTTTTAAAGGCATATTTTCAACAAAACACACTTGATCTTTAAAAAGCAGTTGTCAATAAATAACAACTCAATAACTTTTAAACGTAGAAAATTACAACATTTTTGGCTGAGATAAATTTGAATTTATAGAGGTGTTATCAATTTTTCTAATGTTCATTTCTAAACAAAGAAGAAAAACGTTTAGTTTTTCTTGATTTTTGGCCTATATTACCATCAGCAAATTTCTTTGTTTCTCCCTGCCTATGCGGCGCTCTACCTCAAACAAAAATCTTAAATGGCTCTTTGACCTTGAAAAGTTGCCGACCCCCAGTTCAAGGTGACATCTGAACCACCACAGGTGGCAGGCAAGTGTATGGTTGCTTCTAAGGATGGGATTGTTCAGTGGTCACCCATCCAAGAAGCAGCCTGACTGCTTTGACCCATACTGACCCACTCGACGAGGCCGTTGGGTCTTAACCAAGATAATTCAAAACATTCTCTTTTACTCTGAGTTCAACAGTTGTGTAAAGATTATGCGTAAACCAGTAGGGAGTGATCATGCGCTAACAGGTGTAGAGCCAATGTTACAGCTGCTTGTACTAACTGACTGTTGTGTTTCTGTCTCTGTATCTCGGTGCCTGCCGTCCTCAGGATCCTCGCAAAAAGATCTCGGTAAGTCCCTCATCTATATACATAGATCCATCTGCAAAAATGTGTTTTTTTCACATTCCAAATTTATCAACACTAAAACAATATAAAACACACTGGTAACATTGTTTATCGGTGACCAGTATCAGTTTGATCAATTACTCACGTGATACAAAACTGCAAGCTATATTGGAGCACAATCGCACTGTTGGTTGGATTGAGTTTTTATGTAAGTAACGTTCTACCATTACGTTGTGTCCGTATCAGTAAGTTTCATTAGGTAGAGTAAACTCCTTCCACACAATCTCTCTGTCGTACAGCAGTTTACACCTTCTTTGCAACTGTCGTATTTTCAAGATTTTCTTGCATGTATTGTACTTGGAGCAGCACTCTTTCTTGCACATCCTCTGTTATAATATTGCAAGGTTAATTCTAATCCAAAAAAACCTTGCTTAGTTAATGTATTTAAGTAGTATAGTAAAGTAAGTGGATTATTAGATTTTTCACAATCCCAAGTCTTTAGAAATTCTTGGATTTTTCAGTTTTGGAAAATTATTTAGAGATGAGGTACAGAATAAAAGTGTACTATTAAGTTAAGATTACAAAGCAAATTAAAACTGTTCAGTTTTGAGTAGTATAGAATCAGTATAGAATCCCTTTTCAATAGTACAGAATCAGAAAAATTAAATTTAACAAGTAATGAAAAAATTCATAAGCATATTCTAACTTTCCTATACATTTTTTGCTTTGCCAAGTTTTGTTTTGTCTAAAAGGGTAAGAAAAATTCATAAAGTTATTTTAAATAGCTTTAGAGAGGACAGGTAAAGATTCCGTAAGTTTAAAGCCAAACCGTATCACTCCTACCTCCTACAGAATATCTATTTTTAACAATACTGCTAACCTAAAAATTTTTCTATTTTCTTGCTTTTTCTTCAGTGAATATTTCCTATTTCAATAACCTAGCCTCACTAACATTGCTTCTACATTTCTTGTTAGAAACCATGATATGTCCATGCCTTATTGAGGCCTTCTTTTAACTTGATTCCCATTTTTTCAGGGGATGTTCTTTTGGTAATATTTTTCTGTTTTGTGATTTGAGCCCATCCTTATTGATCTGATGTTAATACTATGAATCTTACCAACTATTTACTTCTTAAGATCTTCAATAATTATTTTAACAATCACAATTGATGTTCTTAGAGTTCTGTTTAGCATTCAATTCCTGAAAATCCTGAATGCTGCACAATTTCAAACCATTGTCATCAATCATTCAATCTTCTAAGTGATTTGTTTTCAAATTCTGTTTTCTTTTAAAGATTTATAATGATTCATCAAAATACAAAACCCTGTGGTTTGTTAGTATGCAAGTGCACAGGTTAGTTTTGTAGCACAGAAGTAATTACCAGCTCAAGATCGTGTCGGTTGTGAACTCTAGAGTAAAGATCTGATAAATGAATGTATGAAGTAATCTCTCAAATCTCAAAACATTACAATGAGATATCAATATTACCCTTTCATTCCCAATCAACATCTTTTTATGCTCTGTATCCTTCAATGAGCCATGTCCGAAAACATGCCTTTTACACTACCGAAGGCCAAACTGTGCTACACACTGAACCAATAGGAAATATTTACTTTAGATGATAAACTCTGTGGCCAAATCTAAATTACATACAGTTTAGTTTAAATTTCTTTGGTAAATTTCTAATCTTGGAATAATATTAAAATAAATATTTCGGATGCTTTTAATTCACCAAAATACGAGGAGCATACTTTTCAAAGTATTGTAATAAGATTCAGAGGTGATGTCTGAGACATAACCTTTAAAATCAAAACTGGAATCGGATTCAACCATTTTCTGGAATCAAGCAATTTCTTATTAAAACATAGATAAGTAAAGTTCCCCTCCTTGAACTTTGCCATAACGTTTGACACAAGCCTATGAAGTAACATATCCTGTGTTGAAACAACAGTAGCCACGAGGCCCTGCTGTCGGACGAGGAGGCACAGGAGGTGGTGAGACTGCTCAGTCCAGAGAAGGACAAGGATGAGCCAGAGTGGTTGCAAGACGTCTTGTCAGCGTCGTTGGACAACCGGTAAGTAGTTACGGTGAAGTCACCTTAGTTAAGGTAGCTGTGGTGAAGTCACCAGTTAAGGTAGCTGTGGAAACTGAATTGATTACGAATGTTCACATTAATACTCACACATTTATTGGCAGGAGGTAATTATCAGTCATATATTGGCTCTTTTGTACCCTTATCTCCAGGCAACTGAGGGATGTTTTGATCAACAGGTAGGTTATGAAACTTATTTTTTGAAATATATGTTAGGAAATAGTTAACAAACTGGTAATTGTTTTAGAATAATAGCTAACAGTTGTAAAGAAACAAATTTCTGCAAGTAATTATTAACGTTTACAACTAATTTCAGTTTAAAAAGTAGAGTGATTAGTTTCTCATATCCAATAAAAACACATCAGTTGTGTAACATTTAACTAACTATTCAATGAAGTTTGTTAGTTTTTATTCTGTTAATTTAGTTTCAATTATATGTTCATTTCAATGTTTTCATTAAATCAATTTGTCTGAAGATTTTGGACTGTGGATCAACATTGAAAAATATTAAAAGATTTACAAAAAGTTATAGAAAATTGAAATTATAAAATGTGTTCTGAAAATATTTCGAAAGGAAATACTCAAGTAGATAAGTAGAACAAAGATTGACAACTTTGTTGATTGTTGAATAATCTTTAATCTGCAGCTGGCAATAATGACATATAAGAAAAATAAAAAACAAACCAAACTTTTTTATTCATGTTATAAAATTAATCTGTACATTAAGCATTCATTGTCTTTACGGCTACATTAATGCTTCAATGTATAAGTAACAATTAATTAGTTCATGAAAATAAACAATTGGGCTTATTACTTTTTAGAAATTTAGAAATTATCTAACCTGCACAAAACAAAGATCACCAAATTATAACAACTAATTAATCAATATAATATAGTTTGTTACATGTTTTAACCATTAAAATTACATTTTTATCCATAAGTTCATCAAGTAATCTTTTAGTTTAAAACCTCAATGTGTTTTAAACATTTTGTATCTCAATACATAGTTTTATTATGAAGAAGAGGAATATTTTGTTTTTCTCTATCTTGTAATAATATTATTACATTATTATCCAAAGTCATGCAGGTCATCTCCCAAAGTATAACTTTTTTCAAGGAATACACTAATCCTTTTATAAACAATTTTTTATATATGTTTTGCTGGAATATTTTGTATAAGTATTCAGAGTGTTCAGAAAATTCTTTTTATTTATTATATTGTGTAAGTGTTGAAAAAGAAATGTCATAAGTTAGTGGCATTTAAAAAAATAGTTTTTACTCTCAAAACCTTAGATCCATTCATTATCCTAACACGTGTAAAAATTCAATTTTAGGATCTTTATGATTTTGGTACTGTATGTGAATTGTAAAATTTTAAATCAGATTTGAATTTAATTGTATGCTTCAATTCAATGCTCATGAATCGAATAATTTTTACCCAAATTGACAAAAATACTAAGTTGAAAGTTTAGGTAACTTACATTTTTCCACTTCATTAGACAACAAAAACTATTTTGCTTTTGTCCAGTGTACTGTCTTACCCCAAACATTGCGACATTTATGAATAACTTAAGTGCGTGACTATTTGTTGCAATATAATTTCTTATTAATCCTATTTGTGAAGTGCCTTGTCATGATTTTACTTGTTTAATTTCATACTAGATATTCATTTTATGTCCGAATTTTCTTATATTGATTCCAATTTAAATCTTTGTTTGTGTTTGATTTGGAATTTCGGATATTTGCAAATATATCTTTACTTCATGTGTTACGTTATTTCAGTGTGTTCAAAATATTTTAAGTTTTTTTTCCATTTTCAGAACAGTTAAAATTATTGTGAAGATTTTGATGAATAATTTCAATACAGTATGTAGTTTTCTTATATTATTAACGTTTACCACTCTGTATTACGCGCCAGGCTGGTGAGTGAGGTCCGCCAGGAGGATTCACTGCTGGCAGTGTCCACTGCCACCATGGAGGACAGCAGCCAGTTCGGTTCACAGTCCGACCTCCTCTCTGTCAACAGCCTCGACGATCTCGACAGCAAGGGGGAGGAAGAGGAGGAGGAGGAGGAGGACCCTTACCAAGGGTTTGTTCCAGAGCCTAACAGAGAGGTATGGTTATATATGTTTGAGCTGCATTGCCGTCACAAAGTGATGTGATGTAATTCGGTGATTGGGAACTTGTTCAAGGGTGATAAAATAATTAGAGAACATTTTGGTTTGACTTCAGACATTTGAAGGATCTCAAAGGAAAATGTTATTTACAACAAAACTAGACCTAAACTTACTTTTTGAAAATTCCATGGTTATTAAGGTACTAGTTGTAAAAACAAGTTCCTAAATCCATCTGCCACTAATAACTAGAAGTTTGGTTTACTTCATTGCTTCATCACTTTGGAAGTGTGCTCCCTCCGATGTTCCTCCAGTGTTTTTGGAACAAGTTAAAGAAGATAATCTCACCTTGTGTACCATTTGGCTCCGCTATTGCTAATATACTTAGGATGGCTGCAGGAAATTTTCCTTGGCATTTTACAATCGTGACACCAAAAATAGCAGAATCCTAGATTTGAATTTAGAGTTAGAATCTGTATATTCATCAAGTGAAAGATAACCCTGGGGAAGAATAAGATTCCAAAGTTGGACACCAGTAAAAGCTTGGTAGAATGGTAAAAATTAGTGAGACAGTAAATCTCAGTATGTACTTGAGCTCTGGATAGATTCAATTAAGTGAACTAAAATAAATGCAAGAGTTACTAAAACATTTATGTATAGGTGTATGAGGAGAAGGGCATCCACTATTACGAGGATGGACACTTCTGGATGGAGATGCCAGGGCTGCAGGAATCAGAATCTGAAGAGGACGCTAATATACCAGTCAAGGCCAACACCAAGGTCACCTTCAGCCAAGGGCCGATCAAGGTAAAATGATCTCTATCTAGCTTTTTTTAGTTAGGCTTACGCAGCGGATGTCATATCCTATCATCTAAGTTTTCCAGTTCACAATGCATCGAAATATTTGTTTACATAATAGAGTTCTTGAAATATTTCGGCTTCGTTGTCAACAGATGTTAAACCGAAACGCCATAACAAGCATTTCTCTATAAAGATGAGTTGGAGTTGAAAAGAACGAAGCTTTATTGTGATTGGCTTAAGCTTAACCAACTAATGACCAACTACAATCAGTATAGCAACCATACCAAGGATATGAAAGAAATAGAATAGTAGAATATGGAAACTCAATGTTATGTACCACCACCATATTATCCAGCAAAAATATTTATTCCATTCTTCCCAAAGAAAATTATAACTAACTGAATGATACAGTGTAATATAAGTTTTATACAGAGATGAATTGTTTTCATAAAATAATCCTTAGTCCTTTCAATCAGTTAATTGTTCCGAGTAGTCAGCTGATTCTCTCTGTTTGTAAATATATGTAAATTCTATATGTTTATAAGAAAATACTGACAATATTTTATTTTATGTTCATATTTTGTAAATAGAATAACTTTTGTGCATAATTATAATAATTTCTGTATAAATACAAAAAAAGCTTAAAACATTTTAAATTTATTGTTTTATATACTACTTCTGCAGTAAACCCAAAACACCTAAAATATTTTAAAACTTGCTTTTTAGGACACTATTATAGGGAAAAGTTCCACCAGTAAAATGGTTAAATGGCCTATAAATACGTAGTGTATCACTAATATTTAGTATTTGCTATTTGGTAAAATATAAAAAAATAAAGATAAAATGGCCCATTAATCCACCACTTGTCAGTACCAGCTCTCCAGATATAAACTTTTTAACTGTAGGCTAAAATAAAACTTGTATTTGGGCTATTATGACATGGAACACTTATTAAGTATGTTATTTTGGCTTGACGGTTTTTTTCTGTGTACAGGAATGCCTGACACCATGTAGGACACTTGGTCTGTGGGCAGAATTCTTGAGTTTTATGCTAGTTTGTCGAACTAATTATAAATGTGTTTGTAAACAAATTGTTACATATATGCAAGGAGTTAACATTTTATTAGAGCACAATCGTTATACAAGCTGTGTGTGCAGGTCTACAGCACATTCTCAATGAGTGAGTACGATCGGAGAAATGAGGATGTGGATCCAGTGGCGGCGTCTGCCGAGTACGAGCTGGAGAAGCGAGTAGAGAAGCTGGAGATGCTACACGTGGAGCTGCTCAAGGGGCCAGAGGGACTGGGGCTGAGCATTATCGGCATGGGAGTGGGCGCAGACGCTGGTCTGGAGAAGCTGGGTATCTTTGTCAAAACCATCACAGAGAACGGGGCAGCAGCACGGGACGGCAGGATACAGGTGAGTGCACAGACAGTAGAGCGATGGAGACAAAACCGTAAATATAATGACAGTGATTGCACAACTGACGCTCACATCTATGTAACTAGACCACTGAGTCTGCTTGGCACATTCTCTTTGGTTATACCTTCCTGCAGATCTATAGCTTGCTGTTAGAATAAGGCTGTAAAGAAGAAAGAAGGCATGTAAAAGGCAATTTAATTTAAGAAACTCTATTAACTGATTTTAAATGTAATTTTTTTTCATATTAATATTATATTTTCAAATTACCTTTGAAATTTTTAGTTTGTCATGGGAAAATTCAGGAACAAATGAAGAGTTTATGAGATGGGATAAAATTAGATTTGTCACTAGCATTTTATAATGTCTACAAAAAATTGCACTGACCTTCATGCATCGCTGCGAGTCTGCTGTGTATATTCCCGAGCTATAGTTGATTGGAATTACGTAAATTACTGATCGCGGAAAAATGATTTCGATGTACTTTGTGTATGAAAACCTGTTTATAAATATTTTGCTTGCAGTTCTGTATATATGACATGCCCACCGCTAGAAACATGTTTCTGGCCTACTTTGTATATTAAAACATAGATTGATTACCAAATCAACTTAAAATAATAAATTAAATTAATATTACTGTGCACACATTAAGGTAAGATTATTGTTTGAAAAAATGTTTCTTCAATCTATGCATGTACTTTTTAATTTAATTAGCGAAATATGCCCTAACATATTGCTTTGTAAAGAAGTTGCTTCTTGTACATTACTTTTGAAATGGTTGTAAAAAACTCAATTAAAGGTCAAAGATTTGTTGCTTCAAAGTTCACTGAACATCACCTAAAGTCACTGATTTTTGGAATCTCATCAGTAGACACCCTGTGTGATTGATAAATGGTGTCAATGAAAGGTTATCCACTTTTATGAACAATCCAGCTCCTCGTAAATTGTCTAATTTCTGAAAAGCTGTAACAGACAGGGGACTGAGAGCTTTGTTTCTTACGTGCTAATGTATCAGTCTATGTGTTCTTCCATATCACAATTCCATGTACGGCTTTAATAATATCCAGCCTACCTGCATTTGTTTTTTGTTAACATAAATTCCAAAGTTGAATCAAATAAAAATCCTACTTCACTCAATCGTTTGGTCCAACTTAGTTTTGGAGATCTATCTTAAGTGTATGGACTGTTAATAAAATCATTTTGGTTTCCAGGTGAACGACCAGATTATCGAGGTTGATGGCAAGTCACTGGTGGGTGTTACGCAAGCGTATGCCGCATCCGTCTTGCGCAACACTTGCGGACAGGTCAAGTTTGTTATCGGCCGAGAGAAGGATCCTCATAACAGCGAGGTGGCTCAATTAATCCGCCAGTCATTACAGGTAAGATCAGCACGAACTTTACAAGAATTCTATCAAACTTAGATCTTAATTTCTTGCAGATATGAAAAAGTCTCGAAAAGTAAGATTCGTTTACAACACAAGTAAATAGTACTTTGGAAAATATTAACACCTGATTAATAAAATAAATGTTGCATGAAGAAAAAACCATTTGGATCATTTTGAGTATTAACCCTTAAAGCACTAAAGAAAGTTTGGTCTCAGTTCAGTTAGCAATAATTTAGAGATTCTGTTATTGCCAAAGTTAAATCTATTTTTAATTTCTTAGAAAAAGAAATGACAAACTGTTTTTTGTTTTTAAGCTTACCCCGTATGTATTACACATGTGGCTGTATCATATGGTTATATCCGCATGCCACATCTAACATAACACGAAACTCCAATAGAGAGTACCACTGGTTTTTTTGTATTGATTTTTCTAATCGATTTCACATTTTTCACACGCAATCCCAATTTGCTTTCTGGCGGTCAGAATTCAATACGTTACACATTCATAGTATTTTCATGAATTATAAGCACACAATAAACTAAAATAAGACAATATGGATATGATTTACGAGTAAACATTGTAACGACAATAGTTTCAATAATCAGTTAGGCCAGATCTGTAGAGGCATCTATTAATCTATTTAATTTTCGGAATAGAACAGTTGTGAAAATCTTAGATACAAAGTTATAATCATTGCTAGTATTTACTCCACTCCTGCTAGTTACAAAAAAAAAAAAACTAGCAACAAGAAGTTACTTTTTTGGGCCAGGTGGATTTTTTTAACAAATAGTTGAGATTTTGGTTTTTTTACTAACTCATTATATGCCTATATGGTCAACTTACTCATATTTACAATTCTTGAATATAAACAATTATAGATCCAGAATGGGACCTTGAGGTACTCCATGATATTATGTTACGGATATTAAAGTGATGAAGGAATATTGGTTGGCAGGCGGACAAGGAACGAGAGGAACACCGTAGACAACTGGAACGCAGTCGGAACCAGTTCCTGGATGAGGAGAACAATCAGCTGTCAACTGAGGATGTGAGACCAGCCGAGGACATCGGCATAGAGGGTCTAAAGCAGCTGCTGCAAGAGGTGCGTTGTCATCATGAGACCATTTAAATGAATGATTTATTTTGGAATTTATGAATAACAGAAACTAATCTGTGTGGAAACTTTTTTTGTAAATATCTTTTCTTCAAGTAATTGTAAGGAAAGATTGTCAATTTAGTACAGTTAAATAGATTTTCAAACCTGCACTTTCAAATAAATTTAAAATAATAATGTTTGAATAATTTCATAAGTTAAACACATAGTGTGTGTGTGTTAGTTTCATAATTATTTTAAGTTATTGAACTTAAAATTATTGTTATTGTTTACTCAAATTAAAATAAAAGAATCGAGTTGTTCTGTTGAATAATACAGCACAGTATTGGGACATGTTTTGTATGTACACATTAAACTGCATTGTGTGTATTTTATGTGTAAAGATTAGTGTATAAAATACAATCAAATAAGAACAAAAAAATTGATGTAAAAGTTGGAAACTTACAAGTGTGTGGGTATAATAAATCTGGTATTTTCTTCTTGCATGTTCAAACAAGAGCATGAAATATTAACGTTACACCTTAACATTGAATGCATCACTTTATAATCCACTTTTGTGTTCACTTGTCAAAAAATTCTTCAATGATAGATTTTCTGATTGTGTGGAGGAATGAAGTCTGTTATAACAACACATTAACGCAGTTGTTTCAATGGCTTTTTGTGAACATTAATTGTTTCTTTTATTTTTTAGTTGATCTCATTGTGAAGTAGCCAACTCTTGTTAC
The DNA here is from genome assembly GCF_021130785.1 of Homalodisca vitripennis. Taxonomy (NCBI): domain Eukaryota; kingdom Metazoa; phylum Arthropoda; class Insecta; order Hemiptera; family Cicadellidae; genus Homalodisca; species Homalodisca vitripennis. The sequence goes on from NW_025784493.1 coordinate 39,441, forward strand.
ATAAAGTTTTGTAATTTTATGTGAAAACCAATTTGAAATTTTGTTGTTTAGTAATGTTCAACATCAAAATAGCTCAATCACTTGTCCTCTGAAATATTCTTAATTACAGTGTTGTTGGATTAAATTGGAACAAGGCAGTGTATTATTGTGAACTATGTAGGCGACAAGGAGATTCAGAAGCCACATTAAACCTCTCTGAGCATGTTGTGTGAGGTACAACAATGCTGTTTTTTTTCTATGAATACCCGTCTACAATTTTCTTTTTCAGAGCTGCAAGTCTCCGACATCAGTCCAATTTAAAAAATGTGTATTGACAAGTATTATATATACTTTCTAAAGCATTTTTTATGCAAAATTAGTACTAATATAAGTGGATCAATCTTAAGTTTCAAAGGAAAAATCTGGTGTTAAAATGGATAACATAATATTTATTACGAAGTAAACAATAATTTGCTAATTTTTTCTCTGAGATTTTTTGAGAAAATTTTGGTTTGAAGTTGAAAATTCTCTGTGTCTACAGTGATAAATGAGGAGGAGTAAATATTCATTAAAATAGTTGAGAAATTCCTATTATTGCTTCTGACTGCAAATTTAACTCACACGAGAGAAAGTTTCAAATGAACAAATAGTTGAATTTTCATGTTGAATTCAAAGAGGAATAACATACAATTTTAATGTGTAATTAGTGGAAATACTTTTGCTCAAAAATGAGCTAGTTTTATTTCGTTAGGTTTTGGTTTTAAATTTTACGATTTTTAACCCCTTCACGGTTTTTTAAATAATACATTCATAACAATTGCGTAGAAGTGTGCTACTGATTTAATATTTATATTGTTCCCGTTTTATTCAGTTTTATTCCGTTATCTTCCGTAATATTGCGCAAGAAGCATTTCTATGACAACTGCACGTAGCACAATTAGTTCTAGCGTTTTCTACTAGCGTTTTCTGTCAGCAATTCCTTGTTCCTCTGTCATTAGTGTTTGCACCTTAGTGAGTTCGCTGTAGTCGCACAGTGCAGACAGCTACCACGTGTTGTTGCATGTCACCCGTCCTGGAGTATTTTATGGTTTTATACCATGTGTTTATTGTACCATGGAAATATCCTATTCACAAATAGACGATTGGCTTCGTTTGCGTGGTGATAACATGGACGCAGAAATTGAAAATAACTTAGTGGATGATACATAAAAAATAACAACAATTTGAAAAAAGACACTAAAAGTATTTTTTTTTTTTTACAAAAAATAGTATATTGAAACTATACAAAACTCTCTCTGAAAAGAACAGTAAAAATAAAATTCAGTAAAAACAACATAATTTTAGGTACTCAAAAAAAACCGTTAAGGGGTTAAGTGGCTTGACTCAGATATTTATTTTAAACGGAAAAGTGACAGTAGCTGTCAACACCTTATTGAAGTTGTATGGAATTGCTCTGTTACAACGTATTGAATTTTCAATACAAGTCTTCATGTTGTATTGGTATTTCCATTACTGATGCAGTTTATACCTCTAATTATGTCACTTTTGTAAACTTTATACTTGGTGCTGCACTTATAAATTATATGGTGTATTGCATTCAATCTTATTTTCATTCTTACAATGTACTTTGTTTAAATTGTAAATATTGGCACATTCTGTAATATTATGTATTCAGCGTAAAAGCCATTTCGAGCTCAAATGAATCTCTCTCATGTGAGTGTAATTGATAAAGACGCAAGTTTGAAAGTGTCTCAATAATTGTCATGTATTTTTTAACAAGAATACCTGGTTATCCATTTTTTATTTATAGTTCTAGAATAAACTAGGACTAAAGCCATCATAACTTATACGTACAAAGTTTTACAAAGAAATTGTAAAACATCTTTCTTTTACGTTGTATCCTCAATGGCTGCTAGATCTTGGTAACTTGCACAAATTGTGATGTAAACTCCTGATGAGGAGAGGAAGCGATATAACCTGCCAACAATAGGGCATTACGTGTGGACTGTTTCAGAGCCAACTACGTGTAGTGTTGGCCGATGCGGAAGTGGCCGCCTTGAAGGCTAGGGTGAGATCTTTACTCTTGCTGCCGTGTCAACGCATGTCTCAGCTTGCTCCATACTAACGCTTGTACTAACACGACGTGGTGTTGGGCGGGCACACTAATCTCAAAAAAATTATTGTTTACTAGGGTCAACCTAAAAGTTCTGAGATACTGAAGAACGATATATATCTCTATAGCATCACATGAAACTGAGTTTACCAAATTTAAACATTTGTGAGATAGATCTTAATTTGCAACATTGTGATGAAAATTTAAAACGAAAGTTAATATATTAAGGAAAATATGTTGTGTTCAACCTATGACATTTGGCACTTCAACATGAATTAAAGGTATGATAGAAATTTGATCCATAACAGTGGTCTTGATTTTGTAGACATTTTTAGTGTGAGGAATATTTTTTCATGTAGGAGGGTTATCAATTTGACATAATAAAACCTGATTGACAAAGATTTGGCTGGCAAATCATGCAGTGGTTGGTTACAGGTGTATTTTTGTTATTGTCACTTAGTCATACAGACAATTTTCTAATGTTCCAATTTGCTAAGAAAATAGAGTAAAGGCGTTTGAAACTATTGTTACAATGATGAAAAAAGTTATGTACACAGTTTTCTTTAGACGTAGCGGTTTGGGATACAGATGTCTGCCATAGCAGATTGGTGCCTAAAAGTTGTGCCGAACTTGAATGCCTATGGGCTCAACGTTAATGTAAACCATTGCAGTGGTTTGTTTCACACTGTTACGCAAACTCTGTCGTTTTTTTGGCCTAAGGCAATGAAGCATACATCTAATCAACTTGCTATTAATTCCCAGCTCTGTCAGTCCATTGTAATATATAACTTCAGAATTTTCATTGGAAGCTTAAACTTGTAGCTTGATTTGTGAGTGTTTTGATTTCATGTTATGAATGTAGTGGCTTCGTATTTTCCATCTATGGAAAATTCTACTTTTGAAGTCCTTTGATACCAAAGTTAAAGTGCTTTCAACTTTCTTTAAGTTTGACAAGTCCATCACAACATATCTCAGAACTTTGGGGCAGATTCTCATGACAGTTAAATGAACTTTTAAATTTACGAAAAACCGTTTCTGATACGTTTAGTTGTATTTGGTTTCTTTCAAGATAATCCAAACAAAATTAATCTGTGATTCGGATCTTAAGCTTTTGTTATCTTATTCACTTTCTATTGAAAAGACATTTGCAAATGTCTTTTAAACAATACATTTTAATAATTTATGTGTAAAATACATGGATTTTTTGCGTTATACACAATCGTAAATTGAACTTATAAATGTTTCAATGTGGTAGATTACATTTTTATGTAATTTTTGGTGTATTAAATTGTATAGAAAAGAGGCTTTATTCACAACAATAACCTGCATATATTTCAATTCCTGTATTTTAGAGTAAGATAAATAAAAGTACAGTAGAAATAAATTATTATTGTTACATTTTTAATAAAATATATTCAGTCGAAAGGTGCAGAGAAAGCATTTTTTACTGCAATACTTTGTAAACATATACTGTTATATTGTAAAATTAACTGAAACTTTTATTAATGGGTGATTGTGTATTTTTTATGATAGACAATCCAAGAAATATAGTTTCCATACATAAAATTTTTAATAAATACTACAGTATTAAGAAAAGTTTTATTCTTGTTTAGTAGAGTTTGGTATTCATTGTGGTACATATATATTTATATTTTTACATTATATTAATAATAGTTACGCAAATAAATGAAATCATTATTATTTATTCCTTTTCTCGTTTAATTATATGCTGCATGGCATATGTGCAACTATGCTTGCTTAATTTGGAAACCTTAGTTGTTTTGAGAATTATTATTAAACCAAAGACCATAACCTACAGAGTAAGATATCAGTCTACAGCACTATAATTGTTGTTTTTTGTATTTCCTCCATGTGTTAAATTATAAAAAACATTCATTTTCTTTAAAAATTAGAAAGTAAATAACTTGGCTTCCAATTTGAAAATAAATTAGTTAATTCATAATTGTAAGGTGATTCATGCAGACAATTAATAGCTTAAATTGTTCATAACATTACCATGATAAACATTATAATGCACCTACTGCTATAATAAATAAATAGATAATGTTGTTAATTTTAAGAAAAAAAAATTAAATTATACTGTAATTCTGCATTAAGTATGGTGAGTTGCTCACTATTGTGTTGGCTATACTATTGTTTTTTTAGTTATGTTAGGCTTTCCAAATTTTATATGGCATAAGTTCATCCTATTAAAAAAAGAGATTAAGTTTAAAAGTGGTCATGGGTTAAAACTGTCAATCCCTGTACTTTACAGAGTCTGTCCAGAAAAAGTAACAGACTTTTAAAATATTAAAACAAAATGGAAATTCCAAATTTATGCTATACATTTGGAATGTTTATTCTTCACTGTTTTCTATAAAATTAATATTCAAATTATGTTGTAGGTCAGTTAATAACAATAAATAAATTTAACATTAACTAGCTTCAAATTGGTTTCACCAAATTGTAGTGGATTGGTTAGTAATACCTTATTTCTTAGGGGAACACTGGTTAAATGTCACACGGATGCGCTAGATATTGCAGATCAATATATTACGATGTTAAATAAATCTGGAGAGGATGCCTGATCGTACTTTGGCTGTATAACTTTAAGTCGATCAGCTAATTAATGTTTAATATTCTTATACAAAAATATCAGCTCAGAACCACATCACCATACTATGATGAAAATAAATTATTTCGAAGATGAGTCTCGTTACACATTGAAAGATTGAAAATTTTAAAGTTTAAGTATAAAATAATAAATTTAAAAGGTTTTGCTGTCTGAAATTTGTTTTGTACAAAAAAATTAAAATAGTGTACATTTTAATTGGATTTTAATACATCACAACTTTACAATTACATTTTAATGTTTTTTTCACTAGTGGTATTATTAAGATTAATTGTAATTTTTAATTCGCTTAAAGTAGTATATTAACTTGATTGAAATGTTAACTGGATTTCAGACATTTGTCATTGTTATATGTTACAAGAATAGGATACTAGGTTTCAAGGATTGGAATCTATCCTCTGCTTCAGGTGTCAAAAAAGTAGTGTTAAGCAATTACAAACAAATCAATATATGGCGATGAACTCACTCAAGTTGAAATATTTATTTATTGTTTTAGAACTGCTTTTCACAAAATTAGTGTGTTTAAGTTTTATGAACTATAGAAAACTTGTGATTAGAAAGAGTTTTTTATTAACTAAATTAAGAATTGGTAGTAAAATAGAATCAACATTTAGGGCAATAATATTGAATAAAAATCGTGGAATTAAAAATTCATGGACTTGTCCCTATATGAAACTAAATTAATTGAATAGTGTTTTCCCCCTCTGACAGCATTGTTATATCCCAAGGTGGAAGAGCTGGAGGAGGCTGGCAGTGGCAGGGAGGAGATGGCGGAAAAGCTGCGACAGGCCAGTGCGCGCGTGCGTGACGTGGAGCGCTCCCTAGCGGCGTCTAGGAAGGATGTCTCTACGTATACCAGGACATGCTTGAACAGTCTCAGGTATTATCTACAAGCTCATGTTTGTATATACTTTTGTGTCTTACATAACAAAAACGCAAACGATTGAATCGAACAATAATGGTCTTTTCAGATACAGCCGATTAATCTTGGTAGCCAATGTAATATTTGTTATAACATATATGTTTTTGCATACAATATTTTACAAAACAGGTGTAAAGAAATGGAAGCAATGTTTCTGTGTAATTATTAACGTCATGTGCACTACAAATTTGTCTACAACAATTTGTTCACTTAGTCATGGCTAATACAGTACATATACATGAGAATATAACCATCACTTTTCTTGACTCAGAAAAAAAAAATATCTGTTCACAGTGGTAATACTATGGATACGGGAAGAGAAGAAGTAGGTCGATTTTTTTGACAACAGAAATATTGATTTATTCTCATGGATCTACATGTACTCATATCTCAGAAACTATTCGAGACACAAACAAACTCTTAATCACAAAATGATTAGAAACATTATAAGCATTCCAGAACACAGAACACTTTATTTTTGCTCTAAGTTCATAAATAATGAAGTTGAGGACTTTATTACAGTCTGAATAACTGCTAAATTGAAACGGAATGGTACACCAGACTGCTCAATGAACTTGTTAAGGTTTTTTAGCATAGTTATCGTTTCCACAAGCCGTGTCATATAGCATCTATCGGTTTTTTATAAAAGGGTGTCACAAAATTCTGTTGCTTATAGTACTCATCATTCCAAAACAAATAATGTCCTATAAATATAAGTCGAGAAATGTGTCATTTAGCCGCTAGCCACCATTATGTATTTTTTATTAAAAAATTTATATCTCTTGAACTAGTAAAGCTAGTAAAACCACTTTACACATAGGGCAGTAATGAATAAGAGGAAAATGTATAAAAAACATGTTGTGATTTGCTTTAAAATTAACAAAAACCATGTTTTTGAAAATTTTGAAGTCAAATAGTAAAGTAGTCTTATTTTTACCAAGCGAAGTTAGGGCTAAGAAGCCCTCTCTAACCTAGGCTACGTAAATAACAAAACGTAATTGTTATTTTTTTTCTTAAATAACAAAATAACCAGTTATATTATTTTCTATAAAAGAAAACTTACAATTGACGATGGCATCTTAAATGTCAAAAGGCCTTATAAGAAAATCAAAATTATTGGAATATTGTGAGTTTTCTTTTATAGAAATAATAGAAAATAGTTTTTCCAATGAGAAGAGCTCTCCTTCAATGAACCAGTATATAGTTTTAAAATGTATAAGATACCGACTATTTAATAATTTTTATGCCAATTCCAAATATAAATTTCTCAATGAAATCTGTCAACACATAAGTGAAAACGATCATTTAAGAGCTGTGCTTGTACACAAACCAGGAGCAAAAAATAATTTTTACTTGAAATGGTGTCAGTTGTGTTGCCATTACAAAATTTACAAGATACAATCTGTTTTAAAATTTTTATAAAAATGTCAAAAGTACTTTTTGTAAAGTTCATCAACGCACAAGCGACAACGATCATTTTAAAGGTAAGCTTGCACAAGACAGTATCAACAAATAGTTGACACCTATCAATAGTGTGTGATATATATATTGTTCCCTATTCCAGTTTTACATGATCAGTGCCAACATGTTACTAGAGTGCAGAGGAAATTTTTGTAGTATATTTTACAAGTTACATTTAAAGACTGTAGATAAAGTGCTGTGATTCCGATGTATCTTTACCACCACGACTTGTGCAGGGCCAGTATATTATCTTGGAGAAGAAGTACTACCGGGCCAAGCGGCTGCTGAGGGAGTTCCTGCAGCGGGAGACTGATCTGCTGCACAGAGAGGAGTTCTACATGCAGCTGCTGCAGGAGAAGGATACAGAGTACAACGCTTTGGTCAAGGCACTCAAGGATCGGGTCAGTTATAACTTTCACACTGATAAAAATATGAGGAAGAGTCAAAAATATCACGGAATTGATTTATATAATATATTTATTAATTGAAGTTAAAAACTTACAAGTCTATTTTCCCTCAGAATACTCTTCTCCTGCAAAAACACACTTGTCCCAACGTTCATGCAGTGTTCAAAACACTTTTGGATATCACTTTGTGAAAGTTCTTTAATTTTTGAAGCAAAAATACAGAATTTAATGTTTGATCGCTGTTCACTAATTGCCATTTTTTTTACTGAGAAAGGTTAACTTGTAGACACATGAAAACACTCTAACAATGGCAACTGAGCGTACCAACCCTACAGGTATTCTCTCCCCAGAAGTAGTACCAACTGCTGCAAAACAAATTTCCCCGTGAGAGCACAGGTTGTATATTTTAATCGATTCCGTAAACTTTTTGACTCTACCTCGTACGTCTGTTGGATTTGTTTGTTTCAGTGAAACAGTCCTGAGCCCATAACTGTTCTAGGTTCTAGGGTTTTCATAAAAATAATCAAAAGTTACCCGACTGTGTACAAATTGACCAGGTATTCAAACTGTAAACTAATGTACCATTTGAAATGTGCATGTGCATGTGCCTGAAATTTAATAAAAGGAAGTTCATTGATATGAATTGCCTTCAGGCAGTCAGTTAACTAAAAGGCTTAATGATTTCTTTTATGATCATAAAGAAATCTTTGATCTTAAAGAGGTTTTACACAAAAACATTTTGTGAGGACAAAAAAGCTTCTTATCAGAGGGATGTGGATGTAGTGTAATGTGGGATATTGTGTAATCCTTCATATTAAAAGTGTTATTCATTTTGACCTAATTGAAATATAAAAAAACACATTATGTTTGTTTTTTGATCAACTATAATAAAAGTAACCCAAAAATATTTTAAGATGTATACAGTGGTGTATAAGGGAGGGATGAGAGGGATAGAAAACCTTCCACAAGGGCCTGAATGTAAATAAAATATGTGTATAGGTTCAACCCAATTTATCTGGAATGCAGCACTTTAGTGTTTTACCTTAATTAAACCTATATATAATTAATACAAATCTAGATGTATTCAGATTAGTTCCATACTACCCAGTGTAGTGTACTCTTTTCTACCATTTTCAACCCCCACCCTCCCTGCCCAAAGCTAAGTCCTAGTTACAGAAGTGGATGTAAATTTATAAAAAGTCACAAAATCAACTTAATTTTTAGCAATGTGTAAAATTAAGAACTTATGTACTTTTAACAATTATTATTTATTTTAAGTAACTAAATATAAAAAATAAATTCAACAATTCAAAAGACCTGTTTAAACAGTACATCACAATAAAGCAATGTAAAACGAGCTCAGATTGATACAAAACAGCAATTACAGCCGAATTTAGTTGTTTATAGTAATAGCAGAGTATATTGATGCTGTCTGTTGGAAAAATGGTAAATCTGTGTAACATAAAATCTCAGAATGATCAGGCCAACATTGTCTTTGATCATGAAACTGTTAAACTCCATCATGCTAACATGAAAAAGCATGGATTATAAAGTGTCAATGTTTTGTACATCAAAAATTGGCTTCATTGTTGTCAACAGAAACAGCTAGGATTTAGTTCTACTGTATAAATTAGGAGGGCAGTTTGATAAGTCAGTGATTTTCTTCTCTGCTTTGAATGGCTATTAAACACCAACTGCACGATGCAGCTTGCTCAAAATTAGAAAGTTGTCCACTCATAGATTACAGTTGATTGCAGCGCTGTTGCATTTAAAGTTACTGCATGGGAAATTCAAAAAGTTACTGACTTATCAAACCGCCCTTGTAGCAATTCTTGTACTGTTCCTAATACTGTCCTTTTCCCCACAGGAATTTCCTCCAAACATTGAGTCTGACTTTTCCGAGATTTCACTGAACATCCCTCTAAATCCTTCCTCCTGTCCAAGCTCCGACTCTGAGTTTCTTACGTCAGAAGACACTGACAAGAATGTGGGATCATTCTTGGAGAATATCGATCCCAGTCAGTGTTCCCAAGTGAACACTAAGAAGACTCTTTCTTGCGATATAATCAAAAGTGTTTGCAGAAACATTTTTAATACAAAGGGGAGGAAAACAAGTTTAGAAAGAGATGATGAAGATTTTAAAGTAGAATTCGCTGCTTTCAATAAAACACACTGTCGGGTTCGGGTGACTTTGAACCTGGTGTTTGTGATTTTGAAATGTCAGAAACTAAAAAGTTCTCACCTAACAGTGACTTAGCGTTTGGTGATGGTCTGGTGCAATGCTTGAAAAAAAAATTTAATAGTGAGACATCAAAAAACATTGCATTGAAGAGCAATCAAATAAAAGTCAGTCCTAAAGATTGTCATTCCTGGATGTTCAACAGTCGCCCCTACACTCCAGTCAAGTGTAATGCTAAGCCCTGGCCTCGGAGTCCGTTCACAATTTCCTCCGATGAAACTTAACATTGCTTATTAACTGTAATAGAACCATGTTAACTCTTATTATTATGTCTTAAATCCAGATACGGTTTTTAATTTCCTCATATTTTTCTTTGTTTGTTAATGTTAATCTTATCAATAAACTTTAATTTCTCTTTTTTGACCTTCATGATTTTAATGAGCATTTTAGAGTGCTGTTAGTTTGCTAGCTTTGTTGTGGGATTTGAGAAATGGCTAGGACATGGGTTATGGTCATTAATATAATTACTGAAATATTTAACATTAAGGATGTAGTGGGATCTGTTTTCCTGTGCGATATGATGTCAGTATCTTTTCACACACAATTAGTGTAATAAAATAATAATAATAAAGTCCTTACCAAGGAAGCGTTCTTCAAAGTATCTGTTTTTCAAGACAACCATTGTCACAAAAATTCTACAAAGTAATTTCAATATTCTAAAAAAATGAGGGGATACCCAAAAGTTCTCGGAATAGCTCTGCTATGGGTGGTATTTATGCAGTTTAAACTTCTGCTGCTAGGTGTCGGTAACACAACTCATTGCCATTTCAGTGTCGCCTAGATTGTCGACGTGGCTCGTTCTGTTCTTCTGTAGTGACAGTTTTTTTCTGTTGTTGTTTTGTTCTATTTTCTTTTTTCATAATGGCAAGTTTCAGAAAACAGTGTGTGGCTGTGAAATTTTAGTTTCCTGTTCGGTAAAATTGCTGTTAAAACTGTTTTAAGGTTGAACACAACATGATTGGTTTTGAGTTTTCTTTCAAATCATCAACATGTTTCAACTCAATGTACTTTTTGATTATTAGTCAGAACGCAAAGCACAAGCTTTGAGAGCCACTTCTCATTCCCAAATCTTCAGATAAAATTCACTGAACTGATCTCCAAGGTAACCTACTAATCTCTAAGATTTGATCAATGATATGTCGATGGTCTGAAAGCTCAATTTCTTCAATTTTGAGAACAATTTTGTCAATGGAGATGTCATTTTTAAATCAAGAAAACCACTTATACACTTGAGTTTTTTTTCCCATCGCGGCATCTTATAGGCTGTGTTCAACGTTTTAACGGTTTCAAAGTCATTGTTATCAAGCAGAAAACAAAATTTCACAGCCGCATACTCTCCACTCACGACTTGTGATCATAAAACAGGAAAATAGCACAAAACAACAACAGGAAGAACTGTCATTCTAGAAGAATAGAATAAGATAGGTCGACGATCCAAGCGACACTGAAATGGCGATGAGTTGCGCTACCAATATTATTTTGCACTGCACAAGCCCTGCACACAGCTTGGCTATTCTGGGAACTTGGATACCTCATCTTAAAGAATATAAATAACTTCAAATAAATCTTTTTTAACATCTTGCTAAAATGTAGAGTAGTTTATATTTTTATAGAATGGGGAAAACATTGTACTTTTGTGACCCAAATAATGCAAAAGTCTTCTTTCTAGTTTCTAAGTGAGTCCTTAGCAACAGGCCATCCTGTCAAGTAATTCACATGTCCACCTCATGCCTAAAAGTTAACTTTCTCCTCAGATGTTCAGGGTCTTTCAGTCAGAAGAACTTGCTGAAGAAGTTGGACAGTTTTACCTGTCTCAATACTCCATAATAAACAGCACCCCAGCATCTTTCCTGTAATTGCTAACACGGTCTAACTTTCTAACATAATAAACTAATTGCAGAACACTATTCTGAAGTCTAGTAAGGATAGTCTTAATTTTTTTGTGTCAAGCTGCAAGCAAAGTTTGACAAAGCATAACAGATGTTTGGAAAAATTACTGCATGAGTGAATACAGTAAAACATGTACATCCAGCTCTCTTCTCTCTTCCATTAATAACTGAGAAATTTGCATGTCGTAACTAAAATTAATCACCTTTTGTCGTACATTCAGAAGAAAAATATAATTAAAATGTAGTTACATACATTTGTAAAGCTTTTTGTGACTGGACGAAGAGGTGAGTGAGAGGACGAAGGTAGTAAGTGACTCTTCACATCCAATAAAGGATAGTCTACAAGAAGTTGTGGGAAGGGGGGAAATGTATCGTAAGCATAGCTCAAGATGTACATTATTTAAAAATTGTTAGACCATCCTCCCTTGTATTTGAAGTCAATAACTAACTTAAAAACAATTTCTTAAGTCCAGTATTCATTTTCTAAGTTTAACCTTCACAACTTGAGCCAAGACAAGAATATTTAAACCCTAGAACAGGACCTATGTTGTAAATGTTTCAAACTTTAAACCAGCGTAATTTTTTAAAGAGTAAACCTTTTCAGGTTGGATTTGCGGCATTTTACTCTACTAATAGAGACCTTAAATTTAATGTACTACTCGACTTATCCTCTAATTTAAGATTTTCTTCTATCTACTTGCGGGTCATCTTCCTGACATGATAAAAATGGTAGTTACTTCAAAAAGTAGATTTAAAGGTGCAGTGATGATGTACCAAGTTTTATTGCTTTACCTGTAATCGTACGGGAATTATCAAGCTCGTGTGGGACTTTCTACACCTTGAGTTATATCGCATAATAACTAGTAGTAGATAAAGACAAGTATAAAAGTGGCTTCCAAAGTAGTCACTAAATTTAGTAGTAATGCATATTTCAATACACTAAGCAGCCACCTTTATCACAAATATAACTGATAAGCAAACAAATCTGAATGGTTTTGAGAATTGGTCATTACTTGCAGACAGGCTTCCCTAGTATAACAGCCAGCCTGCAATATATACAGGGTGTATATTATGTCTGGAAAACACACCAAATATATCCTTTAATAATTTAAATATAAATTTGAAACCTCTTTACAATCGTGATAGAGATTGGGCATCTACTTTTTGGAACAATGTTTTGTTATGTCACACCAACGGGGGACGTCCTGCCGAGGGTATCGTGAATATTCTTAATGGAAGCCTATACCTTGTGATACATAATTTTAAAGGTAATAGCTTACTGAATTGAATGCCACAAAACCGCATCTCAAAGGAATTATTCTATCAGAAAAATAGAGCATTTTTAGTATTGAAAATTTTACTGATGTTCAACAATGTAATTTTAACATGGTTCTTGCCACAAAATGTGTTACACTAAATTTTTTAGCATTTTTTTTAAATGTTCAATTAAATTAAAACAAAAATTTTCATTTTAAGCTGGTTCTATTAGCACAAATTTGCCAGTTTTTATTACAGTACAATTATGGAAATACTTATGTTATTGATTTCTTATTAGAAATAAAAAATAATGTATGCTGTTAGAAAAGTCTTACAACAAACGTTTTACACTGCATTTGGTGTCAAAGCAATTGTTCGAACTGTGTTCCTTCTACGGTTTGACAATGAGCCAATCTTGTGTAAAATGATTCGACAGAGTTGCCTAACATTTCTTCAGTTATCAAAGCAATCTCCTCTATAATCCTGTTTCTTAGGTCTTCCAAATTATGAGGCTTTCTTCTATAAACATTGGATTTTAAATGAACCCATAGGAAATAATCGATTGGTGACAAATCCGGAGATCTTGGAGGCCATTCGATTTCTCCTCTTTCGGCCAATCCATTTATGAGGAAACCTTAAATCCAAATACTCTCTTACCTGTCTCCCATAATGGGGTGGAGCACCATCCTGCTGAAACCATACATTATCAAAGTATTTATCCTGATGCAATTTGAATTAGCTGGGATTATTTCATTTTGGAGCATATTGTAAGTAAGAGTTCGGCATTTTAAATTTCCATTGATGAAAAAGGGTCCAACAATTTTTGTTACATAAAATTCCACACCATACGTTCAGTTTTTGTGGTTGCTGTGAATGGGACTCAGTAATCCAATGTGGGTTTTCACTAGCCCCAGTAACGGCAATTGTGCCTGTTAACATTGCCATTTAGGAAAAAAAGTTGCCTCATCAGAAAATAGTATGTTGGTCAGAAAATCTCTATTGTCATCACATTTGCGCATCCACAAGTTCACAAAACTCAATCTCTTCTGTCGTAATCATCCTCACTTAACTGTTGGACTAAATGAACTTTAAATGGTTTGTATTTATTAATTTTCAAAATCTTACTCACAGGACATAGGGTGCATATCATGTTGCTGTTGGCAGCTTTTCTGAGCGATGTATGTGGGCGTCTTCAATAAATGTTTGCAAAACATCTAGTGCATGTTTCTTCATCTGTTCAAGATTGTATCCTACCCGACTTTGGCCGATTTACGTACACTCCCTGTCCATTTCAAAACGCTCAATAGTTTTTTGATATTGTTTGAAACACTTATGGGATTCCCTTTCTGGGAAAGTGTCATTAAAACAAATTACAAACTTCCCGATAAAGATCTTTGACGATCGCCATAATCCTCGCATCATCAACAGAGTAAATTCGTTCTCTTTCAAGACAATTCCATTAAAATGCCAAATAAAAAACTGAACTACTGTAATTAGATAACTTGTTGACAGCAATGCTTCAGAGACACTGATTAACTCGACAGGAATGATATGACCTTTGTCCATTTGTAATTCCCAAGCTTAGACCTGTCTAGTGAAAGCTCCATGCTCAACAAACTGAAACCTTGTAGACCAATGATTGAATTAAATAACACAATAATGTTTCTCATAGGCTAGTGACCTTTGTCTCTTTAAACCTTCCTGCTGACTGGAAAACACCAAGTACAGATTCAATAAGTAATCAGAGAAAGTGACTCATAAGTTTTTAATTCATTGTAATAAAAACTGGTAAATTTGTACTAATGAAACCAGCTTAAAAATAAATTGTTTATTTTATTTTAATTGAAACATTTAAAAAATGCTAAAAAATTAGTGTAACACAATTTTGTGGCAAGAACCATGTTAAAATTACATTGTTGAACATCAGTAAAATTTTCAATACTAAAAATGCTCTATTTTCTGATAGAATAATTCCTTTGAGATGCGGTTTGTGGCATTCAATTCAGTAAGCAATTACCTTTAAAATTATGTATCACAAGGTATAGGCTTCCCATTAGAATATTCACGGATACCCTCGGCAGGACGTCCTCCCGTTGGTGTGACATAACAAAAACATGTTTCCAAAAAGTAGATGCCCAATCTCTAATCACGATTGTAAGAGGTTTTCAAATTTAATATTTAAATTATTAAAAAGGATATATATTTGGGTGTTTCCAGACATAATATACACCCTGTATATATATAGGTATAAAAGAAAGCAAAACACGTTTCTTCAAATCGAAATGCTGCTTAATATTTCGTTACTTTTCAGTAACATTATCAAAAGCATGTATATAATTAAAATATAAACAAACAAAAGAATGAAGGTTTATAAAACATTTTCAAACAACAAAAACATATGGTATTCAAAACACAAGTCAATTAATTAAACATGTAACCTTTTCCTAAACACAGAGAGTAGATATCAAATGTTTGAATAATAAATTTAAATTTAAATTAACTGTGTCTTCCAAATTTAATCCAAACTGGTGATTTTGATTGAAGAGAGAGCCATTATGTTTGCTTTGTTCAATATCTTCTTAGTAATTAATTTGGTGTAGTCTTTATTGTCATTATTTTTGGAAACTTCTTGATGCCAATTAGAGGAGAAACAATTTTCAAAGGGTTTTATTGTGTTGGGGACAGCATGTGCAGATACGGGTCTAAGTAAAATTTTGATGTTGAACATCGGCACGATGATTGTATATATACAGGGGTGCTGAAAAAGTCCCCGGGACAGTCTAATAACTTTTGAACTAATTACAATATAAGAACCAAAAATTTTACAATCAAGCTTTTTGCTCATATAAAACTATTATTTTATGTATTTCACCATGATATCCTGCTTATGGGGGACGTCCCCCAGCGTTCTACAATCGATTGGGATATTGTCAGCAAACTGAAGGCAAACACTTTGAACATTAATTGTTATAACTGTTTTGGTAAGTGATTTGAAGTAAAAGAAGTAAAATAAAAGATTAAGTGTCTCAGTTTTCTCTCTAACAACCAGAATGTTTGCATTTGAAAAATTCTGTATTTTATAATCTTTGAGTGTCCGCCATTTTGTAATGCGTCAACTGTTTTAAACATCAGATTTTCGCCAAAATGTTTCTAATTAAAAAGAGCTTTTAATTTGATGTACGACTCGCACCTATGCTTCTATTTAAGAATTTTCACCAACCCCTAGCGGGACGTCCCCCCATAAGCAGGATATCATGGTGAAATACATAAAATAATAGTTTTATATGAGCAAAAGCTTGAATGTAAATTTTGGTTCTATATTGTAATTAGTTCAAAAAGTTATTAAGACCGTCCCGGACTTTTCAGCACCCCTGTATATATATATATACTATATATATATATATACAGGGTTAATAAAAAGTCTGGAGGACCCCCGACTAATATATTGTAACAGCTCACTACCACGAGAAAAACTAAACTCGCCACACATTTATGTTATATTATGAGGTAACTTTTGGGCATAATATTACTGCTTCATTCACAAAAAACCCAAAATGGGGGGATTTTGGGGCAGCTCAAAAATTTTAAATGTAAAGCCCCATCAAGTGTGACCTGTCATTTTCAAGCACTTTAGTACAAAAGAGTTTATCGTATTGCTTGTAGTTGTCTTCACCTACACTATGTCCGCTTGACGAACGTGAACGTAAACAACTTCTTATTATGGTTTAGGTTGGGGAAACAACAGAACGATCCACACGAGGAATCGCCGCACTAATAGAAAGGGTTTGGACACACTACTAAAACAAGAAAACGAATAGCCTACTATGAATAGACTGGCTAATAGGAAAGTCCAAACTGCGACCCCAAAGATAAGAGCTTTCTAATTGTTACTGTTATTAGGTTTTTCCCCCATTATCAATATATTAGGACCAAATTTGGTAACCCTTGAGGATAACTAACATCAATATTCAACTTCTGTACAACTGACAAGCATAATGTATCATTTAGCTGCAGTATTCTTTGGGGTTTGCGTTTTGCTATACTGGGGTTATGGCTACTAATAAAATGTAACCAAGTAAAAACCTTTGAACAGCCCGCCATTTTGTACTGGATCAATCTTTTTGAGTGCAGTTGCGGCATTAAACCCTGCTTAATAAGAAGCCCTTTAAAATGCTGTGCATATTGACCTATGTCCTATTTAAGATTTCCTTCTGACCTCCTTGCGGACGTCTCCATGATGGTACAGAAAACTGATAAGTTTTGCCTTCAAAAAGTAGATTTTTAGGTGTAGTGTTGATGTACACCAAAATCTTGTTGATTTATCTGTTATCGTTCAGAAAATATTATACCTGTGCAGGACTGTTAATGTACACCCTGTATATATATATATAGATATATATATATATCGTACATTTTGTGATTCAATTGTTTATTGAAAGTTTTATATACCTAAGTAGATAATAATATGGCGGGTTCTGGACCACTTTTGGGGACAGCCCAAAAATCAATACAAATACTGTTCAATACAACCATAAATATGTTAAAAACAATTCACAATACAATTTACGTAAATAAACTAGGGTAAACTGTATACAAAGCAATTTTTCATGACAGTATGACAAACATAAATTGTGGAATAATTATAATACCGCAAGTGTTGAATTTTAGAATATGTTGGCATTAACCGTTGAGCGAGAAATGTTGGTAGCACTGCGCGGCACACAGGAGAACAGCCTTTCCCGTCCAACCTCACACTAGTCAGTCATATTTAAAATTTTACTCTATACTTTTGATCCAGGAATGTTTAAAAGTTCACTGTTTTAACTGGTTTAATATCGCATTTCACTTCTTCATCTTCAAGCTCTATTTGGAACAAGACTTAGTGAAATTAATCCGTAGTGACAAGTTCAGTGCTTTAATATTCTACAAATTTAATGAACAGATATTTCTTAAATATAAAATCTGTTCTACTAAATAGTCACCTAAACAACATGGACTCTCCAAAGTCTCTACAATTTCTAGCATTTCAAGAAGTTACCAAGGAAAAAATTATAAAGAGTTCCAAGAGTTACCAGAATATTGCAAACTACAAGTGATATCCGCATTAAAATTTAAAGGACTTTTTTGGATTCCAAATATATTTCAACACGGATAGCTCTAGCGGACATGTATGAATTAATGTCAAAAGATCTTGGGAAAAAGTGTTTAAAAAAAGAAAAACAAACAAACAGAAAAATTTTAAGCAATTTTGTATGAGTTTTTTGGGCCCAACTATTATAACTTTATCCACCATAATTTTGATCAAAAACTATGCAAGGATTGGAGCTACAGAAGTGTTTATGAAAGAGGATGTAGGAATTATAACAGCATTACTAGAGACTCTTTGTCAATATCAAGATTTATCAATAAAATTCATTAAACAAAACAAAGAATTCCATGCTTTTTTCGTTTTTGATGACATTTTGGATGAAATGAAACACATTAATGTTCGTAATATTCCTTGTGATCTCTAAAGAAGAAAAGAGAAAATCTAATTCTTGAAAAATTCAAGCGTTTACATGGCGGTTTGGACCCCGAGGAGTTGGAAGTATTAATATTGATCAAGCCACGAAATAAATCCTTATTCTACAAAGTTAAATTGTTGTAATTTTCTTTATCTTTAATAGTCTTCTTTCCAGTAACAATCAAGTGTAAATTTTCCAATTTTTGTTTAACTTCTTTAATCTTTTTTTTCATCCAAAACATTCAAAAGTCTGTTCGGTAAGTACTTATTAATCTTCCAACTCGGCAATTATTGTAACCCGAATTTATCCTTCATTTTCTCCAAAATTCAAAATTTTTGGGTATTTCTTATTTTTCTTCCAATTCATTTAACTTCTTATACTCTTTAAACATTCTCCAATAATCATTTAAAACTCTTTCAAGAACTCCATTTAAATAGAAAAAATTCAAAGACGGAAAAACATGAAATTTTGCTAACAATCACTCGAAGAATCGAGGGAATTGCCAATATCTTCATTGTTTGACGAGGTTCTTCGTTTAATTTCTCCAAATGTACTATAAAATCATCGAGGATTTCTGGCTTAAAAGTCGTAGACAAATTTCAACACTCCAGAATAATGAAAAAATACAGGTAATATCTTTTCATAATAAACGTGTGTATCGATACCTACAAACCTTTAATGTATTCTTTGAAAAGGAAAATAATTTTTTCAAACAACCGGTTTCTAAGAGATAAGTAAAATTTTTTTATTTATTGCCCTAAACTCCTGTAACAAATGTTGTTTGTTTTTTCATCTCCGTATTGTAATTTTATAAGCAGATTAAGTCAAATGTGTTAGTTTATTTCGTAATTTCTTAGGTTTTCAGGTTCCTTCGTACAAAATTAAAATTACAATCTCTACAAACTAAATATTTTTTATCAATAATTTCTCCTCTATTAATAACACTTGTAACAGTTTGGCATTGTACTCTTCCATTTAAAACAAAAAATAGATTTTTTTATAAATGGAGATTATGGAACCTAAGTCTACCAGATATTAAATTTTTCAGCACTAAATGTTTATTATGTTTACATTCTACAACAGAGATAAATAGAAATAATTTCATTCTATTGTACAACTATTTAGGAATATTTTGTCTATGATTTACAAAGATTATTACGGAAGAAATCGAGATTTTTTCAGCAGCGAGAGAGTATAATTTTTTGAAGTATTAGGAAGGAATGAAAAGAAAATAATATGAATTTAGCAAATAATTTCCGTTAAAAACATAAAGACATTCACACTAAAATAGAGAAACTCAACTCATAAAATTTTTTTCCCTTATAAAATGAGCGCGAAAAGGTATCATATCCCCTTTTGTAAAAAAGAAGTTTTAAACATCATTATGATCGGCCCACTACAACTCAAAGATTCATTTGAAGAACAAAGAAAATTTAACGATAATGAACTAAATTATTTAAGACAATGGGCCAGAGAAAATCAAATTGCTAAAATCACAAGGAGATGTATAATATAGATAAATTGAGGGAATTAAAGGAAAAATTTTAAAGTTGAAAAGAAAGATCTTAAAGTACTTTAGTGATGAAAAAAAATTTCAATCAATCCCGCCGAGAAATTTATCTATCAACACTAACGAATAAAACTAAGTCTGAAACGATTCGAACCAAATAGATAAACACAAATCTGAAAATATCATCGATGTCGAAGTTTTGTCCTCTATGCACGGTCTGTTCAAAAACCAATATATTTTAACGAAAATTTTAGAACGATGATTTCATGTCAATTTACAAGTATCTATCAATTATGAGGCCAGAAATCAAAATTTTAATCGAAAAATTTCAAGAATCCTTAAAAATATGAA
This sequence comes from Homalodisca vitripennis, assembly GCF_021130785.1. Taxonomy (NCBI): domain Eukaryota; kingdom Metazoa; phylum Arthropoda; class Insecta; order Hemiptera; family Cicadellidae; genus Homalodisca; species Homalodisca vitripennis. The sequence goes on from NW_025784493.1 coordinate 59,705, forward strand.
AGGTATCTATCATTTAGAATGTGAATACGAACGAACTTTTAGTGAATGGTGAACCACAAACTTGCCCAATGTACTTTACTATAAAAGCAGATGAAATCTTCAATGTAAACGATTTTATCACTAAACAATTTAATAAATTAAACACATAGAGAAGCAGACAAATCATCCAAAAATAAAGGTTCCGGATGGACATTTAAAAGCTGCAAACAAATAGTTTTGAGCCTTAACAAACAACGAAATGATGAATGCAGGATCGTACATCGATTTACCAAAAGATATCAAAGTTAAAGAAAGCCTGTATAAATATAAAAAATAAAGATGATTTCTGTTTATTTTTATTCTATCCGATGTGCATGTGAAAAACCTGAGACCAACATGTTGACAGAGGCAAAGCAATACGAAAAATTTGTGAATGACTAAATATTTTCGGGGTTTGTACGAGTATCCAATGTCTCTGAAATGATATACAATCATTTGAAAAACGAAGCTTTCAATCCTAAGTACAAATATCCAAAAATGTCTGGTGAAAAGTTTACAGTTTTGATGAAAAAATTATCATTGTTCCGTTACAGAATTTCAGAAAAAAATATACGCTGAATTAAACCCATTGATTTATTGTATGTTAAACAAGATGATAAATCTCATTATGTTTTGATAACCGATTTAAATAAAGAAGGAGGAGGAGCTCGTTCGTATTGGAATATAAATTTTCTATTATTTCACAAAAGAAAACTCACAATTATCCAATAATTTGTGTATTTTTTCACGAGGCCTGTCGACATCGAAGATGCCATCATCAGGTGTTTTTTATATAACCTTGTTTCTTCTCAGTTATGCTTAGCATGGAGCACAAAAAGTGTCTTTGTAGAAGATGTTTAAAGCCATTTCTACAAATCTGGAGATTTAACAGATCATTTAGAAATTTGCAAGCAACATGAAGTTTTGTAAGCCAATTATGCCGTTTCCAGGTCAAACAACAACATTTACTAATTATCAAAAGAAATTTTTCTCATCCTTACGTTATTTATATGGATTTTGAAAGCATATTAAGAAGATTCCCCACATGCAAAAACAATCCACAAAGATCGACTACAACCAAGGTTCAGAACATATTCCTTATGGTTTTACTCTATATTTAGTTTCGAATGTGACCAATCGTATGGTACAAGCCGATATGTTATCGAGCAAAAAAATGAAGAAGATTTGCCAAATGTTCCTGCAAAATTGTTTGAAGAACTCAATAAAATATCAAAATACATAGCTACAAAATATAATTCTAAGAACAAAAAACCTATGAAATTGACTGAAGAAAGAAGAAATTTCATACCAAAATGCAAACGTTTGTCATATTTGCGAAGTCTGCATATGATGTTGGGTCAATTCAGTATGTTTTACCCTCCTGATATTTGGGGAAAAGATAATAAGAGTTATAATAAAGTGAGAGATCATTGTCATTTAACCGGCAAGTTTCTGAGGCGCAGCTCATTCTGTTTGTAATCTGAATTTGAAATTTTCCTCCCCAGAACATATCCCAGTTTTTCCTGTCCATAATATGTCAAATTACGATACTCATTTGTACATAAAAGAGATGGCTAAACAATATGGAAATGTTTTGATTTGATCGCAAACACAGATGAAAAAATATATAAACTATTCAGTAAATTCCGGATATGGATATGAAATTTCAGAAGGTGATAAGCCAAGAAAAATTCATCAAGTTTTCGTCTCGTTAGACACGTTCAAGATTCAGGGCACTCGTCTATAGGCAAAGTTAGCTAAAAAATCTAAAAGAAAGAAGGACTATCAAAACATACAAATCAATTTTATACACAGATGGGACGAATATTGAACCGCCAAATTCTAGAAAGACAACCAATAAAGACGAAGAAGAAATCTTTAAAATTCTATCTCTGAAAGAGGGTATATTTCCTTCAACGGAATTTATCGATAGTATTTGGGAAAAAACTTTGATTACACAGTAAGAGCTGAAAATTCAAGAGTTTATATTCACTTTCTGACTAGACGAGAGCATATCTGAGAAAGAATTATCAACACGACTTGAGCGTTCTGGGAACAGAATTAAAAGGAGAAAAAGCTTGGAAATTACTCTGATTTTTGATACATGATATCACAAGATGATACTATTGCTTTATTTCTCGCTGATTATATTTTTGAAAAATTTCAGAAAATATAATTTGCATTAGAATTGCTTAATAAACTTGATCCGGCACATTATCCTAACAGCTCCAAGTCTTGCTTGGGACGCAAATGTTAAAATTTAACGAAAATTGGAGCTTTTCAGTCAGCTGATATAACGATTACGATATGTATTTAATGATTTGAAAAAAAGGTATTCGAGCCGGATGGCAATTTCTCAAATGTATTAAACGATACTTGTTAAAGCAAATAACAAATACATATTTGAATAGATTTCGATAAGGAACAAAACCCCAAAAAAGACAAATATTTGTTATTACGTTTGATGCTAATAACCTTTATGGGTATGGCCTAATGCAAAAACTGACCGTTTAGTGATAAGTCACAGTGGATGGATCCAAAAACTTACACCAACGAGTGGGGCAGAATGGCGAAAGAAACAATTATTGGCACTCAACTGGGCGACGAAGATTATGGCTATATTTCTCGAAAGTTGATCTTGGATATCTCCAACGAATTTACCCCAAACACGAACATTTCACAATAGGATTTACCTCTTGACTGCTCCAGAACATTATTACACAAACAAACTTTGCACCAACTCTACTACTGGAATAAAACAGAATACGTTGTTCCCATATCGAGGAAATTTGAAGTTCTTTATTAGTAACAAGGTATGAGGGGGTTGAAAAAATCTTGTGATTTAGAGTTATTGGAGTCAGACCGTGCTTAAAAGCATTGTATCAAAGCCTTATATGAGTACAGGGATTGTATGTTAATACTGAAGCGGAGGACCTTAGAGCTACTAGTGACTTTGAGAAGGTATTTTTTTATAAGCTGATGAACAACTCTGTTGTTGGTGTGGAAAAAGTTGGGAAAATATTGGCGAAATAGAGGTGATTAATCAAGACTCAAGTGTGTAATGAAAGAATTTTCAATGAAAACACTGCCAAGAAGACAAATTTCAAATGGATTCACACTTATCTTTGAACGGACAAACTGTCTTAGCGAGTGCACATGTTTCAAACAGATAGGTAAATGTTAACAAGCCGAGTTACATAGGGTTTTCAGTTCTTGATTTGTCAGAAGTTGTTAATGGTATATATTTTTTTATGAAAAATTAAAGAGATTTGACTCCAGAATGTGAAGCGGTGTTTACTTGGGATACAAGACTGTTATTTCCTTGAAACTGAAACGAAGATCCTGGTAAAATTATTAAAGAACAATTTGAGATGTTGTTTGATACAAGATGAATTTATCCACAAGATCATGAATGTTTCACTAAACTAAAAATAAGAAGGTAACATAGGGAAATTCACAAAGATGAGTTAAATAGCGAAGTTTTACAAGTATAGACCAAGAATGTTGTGGATTGAGGCTCGAAAATGGTACTCGTACACAATAGTCTAAGACAAAAATCCCGGAAGATGCAAATGGTGATTAAGAGAAGCGTTGTAAAATAAAACGAATAAATATCCGAAAAATCTTGAAGAAAATGTTTGTTCGAAGATAAAGAAGAATTTAGGGAGATGACAGTCATCAAAAGTTATAAACAATGAGTTTGTAAACAACTGTTACCATTAAACAAGCTGGCATCTGAACGGCTAAAGATGAGAAAGAGGAAATTGTCCCTAGAAAATAAGATCGCTACAGTACACGTAATGGCTATAACAAATGCAAGCAAAATCTGATATATTAGCAACGAAATTAAATAAATCTTGGAAACTGTTGATATGTAAAAATGGAAGATGATTTAAATTCACTGTCACAAGTGTAAAACGACGAAACGAAAACAAATAAAGATTCTAAAATTGTTCAATACTCAAAAACGGATTGTATAGAATTGCAGCAAAATGTTCAAAATGTAAGTACAAATAAGAGTAAATTTATAAAGAATCCGTATGAACAAACAAGTAAAGACAAAGAAATCCTAAGAATAAATGAAGTAAATCTGAGATTGAAGCTAGAGAAAAATTTCACCTGCACCGGTACGAAAGAAGTTATAACAAAGAGAAAAATTATAACAAATTAGGAATTGACGATTTTATGGGTCAGCCCAATTTTTAGTTATAATGTCTATACATATTCGGATCAAAACTGATGGATTCAAGAATATGTTAAATGTTATTGATACTTTCTCAAAAAAATTTATGCCTTGGTCAAGAGCTGATCAAAAGAAAAAACGAGTGTAAAAAGATGTTCAAAAGCCTTCGAAGATATAGTAAAAGACGCGCGATACAGATCAATCACAAACCGCCAAATCTACTTTCAATAAACAGATAAGGGTTTAGAGTTTAAAAACTAAAGAAAAATTTTAAACGAAGTTTTGACACGAAAATACCCCCAAAACTTTACGATTTAAATCATCACTGAAAACGAAGAGGAAAATCAAGTTATTGTAGAGGAGATATAACAGGAACTCAAAATGAGAAGAATGCAGGTTCTTTTTGAGATTAATATAAACTTTACAATGGATCGAATAATTCTTCAAGGAACAATCGTAAAGAAATATAACCGAGTAACGTGTTCATAGCACAATCAAAATGAAGCCTAAAGCACGTAGATAATGAATGCAGAAAAAAAGAGTTATTAGACGTCGGTTTTTAAGTATGATTCCACGCCAGAAATTCACACGAAACACTAAGAAAAATTTTTACAGTCATATGAACATGTAAGAAATTGTTTAGTACACAAAAACAAACCATTTTTCGGAGCAACATATAAGAAACAATTTTGGGTCAAGAGAAAATCTTTGTAATTTAATCAAAATTAATAGACACAAGATCCTGTATAACTTATTAGTATATACAAAGATTTAAATAATGCAAGAAATAACCGGAAATTTCTAGTGAATAAGGAATTTGAGAATAGTCAAAGGCTGTAAATTTTTTCTATATAAAATGGAAGTCCTCAAAAGCAAATGTACACAGTGTGCAAGACATTTAAAGGATTTATGAAACCTTTTTATAAAAATAAGAATAAAAACAGACAGGATTAGGGTCTAATGTGTAAGGATTGGCCCGTAGTAAATATGAGAGATGCAGATATATACGAAAAAAAATAGAAAAATTAACGTTAGAACAGAAGAGAAAAAATGTTGCGTTTTGTAAAGAAACTTAAGAAATATTTCAGAATTTCACAACCTGGCATTATAGTATAAAGATAAAAAAACAAGCTTTTTGTAAGGATTGTGCGTATAAAGAATTTTCCCGAGAAAGTCAATAAAAAACCGGACTCATTGCGAATGTGGAAGAGTTTCTTCCAATGGTTACCATAGTTTATGCCTAAACATTTACACAAACAAAATATCATAAGTCAAGAGGTTTGTTTAATAAAATTTAGTAACATTGTTCCCAAATCGTGTAATAATTTTTTTTCTATTTAAATGGAGTCTTCCACAAAGACAATAGTAACAAAGTGTTCACAGAGAGAGAATACGAAAAGGACTGTTATTGTTAAGGAATTATACGTTAAAAGGGACAAATTAACTTTAGAAGAAAAAAATTGTTACCTTTTTGTAAAGAAATATAACAATATTTCTGAATTTCACATAACTGAGCAGTATAGTAAAGATAAAAAAGATGCTTTTTTGCAAAAAGATGTGCTATATGCTAAGAAAAAATTTTCAAGCCGCAAAGTTTAGAAAAAAAGCGAAATGCCTTGTGAATATGAAAAAAAGATTTTTTACAATGGTTTACCTAGTTATGCTAAATATTTACAAACCAGAAATATAATAAACATCGAGAGATTTTTACAGTTAAAATTTAGAAAAACATTGTCATCGTGTAAGTTGTAGATATTCCTATAAATTCAGGCTCCCCGAGTGAGATTCTGCCTTTTTAATAGTAGTAAAATGATTTCCCCGTTGTATAAAATATTCCAAAGATTTCTTTTTTTCTTATCAATTTGGTTGTAGAGATTTATACTAGTTTGGATCTTTATCCAGGTCTTATATAAAAATTTTCCATTTTCTGTTTAAATCAATTTCAAGTTACTTTCAATCTATTTCGGTATTTCTCTCTTTTTGAGCTCTAGATAACGTAAATAAGGATATTTCCCACATGGTGATTCTTACTTAATTAATACAAAAACATGGAGTGGTTCTTTTCTTATAGCCAAAATCTTTACCAAACAAGGTCTTGGTTTCATTTAAGCTCCAATTGTTTAACACTCTTTGTTTTGTGTATTATTTTCTTCCGTTTTGATGTCATCTTTAATTTGCAAGTTGTGTTTTTAAACTTCGTACCTCTAAAATATTTAATCTTGTATTTCAAGTTGTTTCACTCAACCCAAATTTAACAATTACTTGGGACAAAACTTTCTTTTGTAACCCACTGTTTGAAAGTTTTTTTGCTTCTAATTTATTAGATCTTAGTTATTGAAAGAATAAAATCATCAGATTACATTAATGGAAAATAGTTGGTCTAGGATTGAAGATTTTGAAAGGGGTCTAATGGCATGAGACTCATTGTAATTTTTACATATATTTACAAGGCTAAATTCCTCTCGTCATTATCAATTTTATTTATGAATAGCGTGTTCTTGTATCTTTCCCATATTGTAAAATATTTCTTTTCTGCAACATCTTATAGCCTTTAAACCAAATTTCATTATTTTCCGTCAACGAATCCGTTTGCAAATTGTCTTTATTATTGAATGTAGAGTTGAGTTGTTTGAGTAGGTCTACAACGACTCCATTTCAAGATAGAAAAGAAATTTAACTAGTAATTTTTAATTTTTCATGTATAAAGTCTCAAGATTCATAGATAAAAACAGAGGGTCAGGAATGGGAAGCGATTGTTAAAGGGGTCTTATGGGATTAGACCTCCTGTAATTATTATACATTCAAAAGTAGATGTTGAAAATTTGTGAAGGTATAGCTATTTCAATAGCATCCCGCTTGATTCGTTTCGACAATCTTAAATATATTGTGTTGTTTTACTCTTACATTATTTAATAAAATTTCCCTCAGAGTCTATGTATAGGTTTAGAAACGATTCTTTTTGTAATTCTTTTAATATTTTTTTCTAATGTGGAATAGAATCGGATATTTCATTCGGGATTTTTTTCACTGATTTATATTGGATTCCATAAGCAACATTTGGGGAAAAACAGTGCTACGAAAATTTCCAGATTCTTTGTGTAAATTGGTCGGTAATGATTGTTCAAAACTAGGTTCAACGAGATTGGCAGTTCACTTCAGAATTTACAATCGAACGGTCCTAAATTTTTTGGGAGCGTGTTTTATGTTCCTAAATATACCTGATTTGGCTCAATAAGTTTTCTTGGACAAACCCTAAACAAGGCGACTATAATTGCTGAACCCCCAACAACAACCATTACTGGTCATGTTTAAAACAATTTTGTTCCAGAAACAACGCTTCGTGCAACCAAAAAAAGTTTTTCGTCAAACCCCAAGAAACGACCCCGAAACCCCTGTTTGCAAAGTTTTCACATACAAGTAATGCCAGTAAAACTTTTAATTTGATCGCACCATAAAAACCAGCGGTCCCAAAAAACCATAGTATTTTGTATTATAAGTCATACGCCACGACATCCCACACCAAATAAGGAGAACCCCCCACGACAAATTTAGAACCCCAGAAAAACATACACCCACCCACCAACATCCCTCCGGCGCCCAAACCCACCTCAAACAATCCCCCCATATGTGCAAGACCGCCACCCCCACCGCATCCCCCGCTCCCCTACCTTTGACATCCAACCCTACTCAGAATCTCGGAATGTTCCCACGATTCAAAACCTACTATAGCAGCTTACTGAATACCCCTTGAAACCCAGAATATATTCTTCATTTACGCAAGCGATAGCTTATACAAGCTGAACCACTACAAATTACAATGGAGAAAATTTATTTAAAGCAACAAGATCAGATAAAAACATCAAAACCCGTTTCGAAGAAAATAAAGAAAGATCAACCAATACAGATTGTTAAATGTTTGGTTCAAAGTGGAAGTGGAAAAACAACTTTTATTATTGAATTTTAACTAACAATAGGTTGATTCCCTTAGTTCCAAAATTTTGTAATGTTTTTTAGTAAATCTCTTTAGAACACAGACGCCTATAAAAAAATTACAAGAAAGATTTGAAAATGATCGGGAGAGAAAACTTAAACAAAACAATATCACATTTATTATAATGCTTCTGAGGACATAAGTTCCGATACGAGCGAATGTAAACCCCAAAATTCGTTAATCGTTTTTTGATGATTGTAAAATTTTGAGAAAATCAAGGCCCGTTATTAAAGGAATAATTTTTCGTAATGTCCCGTCACAAAAACATATCATTGTAATTTTCTATCTTTCCCAATGCTTATATCCAAAAAGGGTTTTGATAAACACAAGGGTTTTTAATAAAATAACCTGAATATGTTGAGTAATTTTTAAGCAAGATGTATCACTATTCGAGAAAGAATTTTATAACAAATATAGTGGATCTGATACTGAAGATGATTTTATAACCACTTTTTAGTGAGTTAGTGTATAAATTTGGAAGGAATGACTAGCGGAAAATTTTTTAAACTATTAATCCTAACCTTTTGAAGTCCTAAAAAAAAAATGGTAAATATCTGAAATAAATTTTTCTAAATATAAAATGCTGCTCAGTGGTTCTGACAAATCTACTTGATCAAAAATATTTGGTATATTTTACAAAATTATTTTTATATATATCTTATAAAATTTTTATTTACATTATGAAAATAACAGAAAAAAAAACGGTAAATCTGTTCACGTTCCAACGTTCACTGTTCACTGTCAATCCACGTTCACGTTCACGTTTCACGTTCATGTTTTCACGATCAATGTTTCACGTTCATGTTTTCATCACGTTCCCGTGTTTACGGTTCACGTTCGTGTTTTCACGTACCACGTTCCACGTTTACGTTTCCGTTTTCTACGTTTACCACGTTACCACGTTTACGTTTCAAAATTTTCCTAAATAAAATGGCGAAACGTAACTTCAGAAGAAGCAAAAAAAAACTTGATCAAATAGAAAAGAAATTTAAATCAAAGAATATTAAAGAATAAGAATTCCGAATTGAATGAAAAAGAACAAGAATATATTCAAAAAAACAAAAAAATTAATCAACCTGTAACATACTTGCAATAAAAAAATGTTGAGGGACAAAATTGAAAATGTTTTTAAGCGAATAAATCAAAATTTTGAGATAGAATTATGGTTCCAGTTGATACGACAATTTTGCTGATAATTCGATAACCAAGAATCTGAGTTTGAATTGCCACAATTACCATCATCAACAACCATATTAGACCTCCGAATCATTAGAAGACTCTAACCATAGTGAACCAATAAGTTCCTGGAACAACGGAATATAATAATTGGTGAAAATTGGATAAAAAATTTCTTCCTAGAGCAAAGGATGATAAATTTTGGTTTGTATTGGGACAGAAAAAAGAAAAATTTATTATGATTGGGAAATTTTGGCCCGTGAATTTTGAGCCATAATGATATCATTATTAATGTAAAAAAAAACATATAAAGGCAACTCAAGGGTTTTTATTGGAGATTATTAACAGGCACTGATGTTCCCAAAGAAGACGTTTAATAATTTCTGGAAGAGAAGGACTTGAAACAAGGGGTGTAGAGGATGGGACAGAAATTTTAAATGGAAATCTGATTCAATTTACAAAAATAAAAGATCCCATCAAGAAGAAACCAAAGTCAAGTAAAGGTAAAAAATATCTCAAATTTAGATTAAACCAATTTGGGAAAAAAGGAATCGAATGGATCAGGGGTGTAAGAAAATACAGTTGATAATAAGATTGAATACCGATGATATATTCGACCGATTTTGACCAAAACTCGATGGAATTATAAATTATCTTTATGCTCCAGAGAAGGCAGGAAATAACAATTTTTTTGAATGAAAAGAAAGCAATTAAAAGATTTTATTTCGAACAAAACTGACGAAATGATTGCAAAACCTGACATTGAAATTAAATATTTAAATACGAGATTTGGCCGGCCAATAAGTTCATCTTATATTGAGGGTAGTGGACCTTTTTTGAATGATTTTTAATCAAACAATTTACCTATTTGAAATTACTACGTACCAACTTATCAGTATCTGGGGGCCCCGGCACAAAACTCGAAAAAAAAGACTAAAAAAGAGGAGATAACTGGTATAAATAAATTAGATCAATGGCTGCTAATGGAACACGATTATTTTTTTATGCAAAACATAGAGACACAAATTTCCCAGACATATCGCAGATAAAGAGTTTTGCAAGATAAGGCAATGGATAGATTTTTATCAAAAGATGCTAGATTTAGTGAAAGATTTGTTTTGCGCCTTCCAACAGCTGGAGCATTGTTTTTGAAGAGAAAACTTAGGAATGGGAATCGAAGAGAACTTTTGAAAATATTAACTATATATAAATGGAGGTGAACGTAAAATTCAGCAAAAATCAGAAAGAAAAAAATTAAATCATTCCGCATTTTAAGAAGAAAATAAACCCGTCAATATTCAATTTAAAATAGATCAACTAAAAAATTGGCGAAGATAAGAATATTTTTTAACAAATAGACAATACAATAAACACAAAAAAAAACATAAGAAAAACAATTAAAGGAACCAGAATAGAATTTTCTTATAATCGATTTGTAATAAGAACTGTCAAAAATGGTGGACGTTTGAAAGATTTTATTAATTTTTTGGAGAAAATATTCCAGTTGTTTAAAAATGTTGTATCCTTATGTTCGTGTAAAGCTGCTTCCCCCAATCAGTTAAAAGAGAATGTGATTTCCTAGTGTTCGAAACATTTATTAAATTGGTTAGAATAAAGAGTTGGAAGATGTTACCAGGATCTGGATTCGAATGAAAAAACTTTGGAATAATACGTGAAATCAAACTTAGAAAAAAAAAATTTAAACCTTTAACATTTCGGGAATTGGAAGAAATCTGCAAAAATATTAAACATTTTTATGAGGAAATCATCAATGAAGATACATTATACCTGAAAAAGTTAAGAAATTTTGAATGTGGAAAATTGTTGAAATTTAGGACTATCGATTATGGGAATAGTGAACGCATTGGATTTGTATATTATAAAAATGTTTTAACGATGCATGTTATTTTGATTCGTATGGAAGGAATTGAGGGCAACAAACCACCATATAGAATTGATTAAATATTTGAAAAAATCAAGCCTGTTCCCTACTACAATGATTCTCAGATTCAAGACTATAACGATCCCCCAATTTGTGTCATTTAATTGATTGTATTTGTTTTTGAATGAACATGCGAGTACTGAGTAAACGATTTTAAAGAAGATTGTTTAACAAAAATAATTATTACTTAATAAATATGGATTCACAAAATATTTTTGACGTAATTTGGACACAACCAATTAATTCAAAATGTAGAATAAATAGTATTGAATTATTGATAGTTTGAGAAATGAGTTTATGATAACAAGTGTTGAAAATTTTATTACAAAAAACCTTCCAGATTCAGATATGGTTTGAGGCTGGTCCGATGATTGACGATTTTAAAAAGCAGAAATATGATAACAAACTTGCAAATTATAACATGAGTTTCAAATGCACGTTGCTGATAAAAAATAAAAACATTGGGGAAAAAGGAAGGTTGATGATAGGTGTAAAAAAATAATTTACCAATTTAAATGTCCCTCCTATCGAAAAAGCTGATAAATTAATTACTGGAATCGATCAAAGTTTGAAAAGTTGGAATTAATGTTGTTTTGGCTACTAAAAAAAGAAATTGTCGGTGATTATCGAAACCTGGTATTGACAAACCATGATTGTTTGTAGTTAAAAGAACAAATCTATAAAACCTCTACAATTAACAGAAAACATCCGATAAATTGTTTGATTTACAGTGAGCCGACATGTATTAAAAAATGCCCTTAGATCTTTTAAAGGAAAAAAAGAATTAGCAGTGTTAAGTAAAAGGAATTAAGTGCCATTTGATTTTTTTGGTTGTTGTAATTATTCAATTTAGAAGGATCCTATTAAAATTTTTAATGAACTAAAACTAAATTATTGAGAATCATAAACAGCATGTTAAAGGATTTTACACACAGAAGTCTTATGACAAGTTAGAAGCCAGAAATAGAAGATCAGTAGACGATGTTGGTGAATTACTTATGAATAAGTAAATTTAACTAGAAAGAAAACTTTAAGATACATATAAAAATAATGTTAAAGAATTTATTTGGTGTAACAACGGGTTAACAAAATTCTGGAAAAAATTTTGAAACACATTTCCAATGAGAAAATAAACTTTTTTGAAAATTTTGGATACAACAAACCCCGTTTCAATGAGACTGTAACACATAAATAATGAATTACTTAAAAGAATAGCATGAATCCAATACTCTTACTATCTCGGATAAAGTAACTAAACTAGAAGAAAACTTTAAATAATGTTAAAGAAGATGTTAATAAATCTTTTGAAAGACACTTGATAACAGATTTAATGGATTAGTATGGCGGCTAATGATGACAAATTTTTCCTTATATAAACTGGCGCATCAAATGTTGTGTGAGATGTAAAGAGAAAAACTGCAACAAATGATAATAAAAATACATGGCAAAACATCAATGGAGTTAAGATGAATTTCTGGGAAAATGATCTCTGACTGTAAACGCTAAAAAGAGCCCAATTATATAAAAACTTGATTTGAAATTTATTTTCCTAATAAAATAGAGATGGTCGGGACCATTACAGTGCTTTTCGATCTTTATTATCATGCAACACGAAAGAGATTTGAGAAAAAGAACATTGGGATGACATTTCTTTTTCTCAAAAATATGAATTTTAATCCGATAGAATATGATGAGATTATACGTAAAACAAATATGAAGTTGGTAATACACATTGCAAAATATCAAAACTCTGTCCCCCCAGAGTTCAATTCAAGAAAATATACATTATCAATTAAAAGATCCCATAATGTCCGTATCTTTGTCTCTATCAACACTTGAGTATAAAGTTTTTATTTGGATGAAAAATAGAAGATATCAGATTGAATTTGGGAACAATATTATAGATATCGGTTACTAATCCTGTCAAATTTTATTGAAAATATGTGGACCGAAGATCAGCAAAATATAAGGACGAGAATCCTGAAAATATGACGAAGTAGATCATTAACAATATGGACCTCTAAATCATTTTTAATTATTTTATCTAAAATTTTATATCTTATTCTTAAATAAAAACGTAAACATTAGCTCGATAGAAAAAATTAATAACATGATGTTTAAAAATTTCTAAATTTTCTCTCTATTAAAATGGCGGACTACAGAAACATATGCTAGTGGATATTGAAAGGGCGAGAGTTTTATAAAAAATTTCTATCCAATTATAAACAACATTTGAAATGAACCGCGAAAAAAAGAGAACTGAGTTTAATATTGATTATTTTGAGAGATAAATTTTGCTCCCGTCTAACTGCCAGTTTTATATATTTCTGAAGAACCTTTTAAAAAACAAAACAAGATGGGTCAAGCATAATCTTGTGAACTGATAATGTTAGATTAATCGAATAATTTTAATACCGTTTTAAATTTTCTAAGATTGAAGTAAGAAAACACAATAAATTGATAGAAGAAGTCGAAAACTGTGGCCAATTAAAGCACAATTAAAAGGAACTATTTCGTAATTCAAAAAGTGAGGTTTATTTCGCAAACTTCTAATGGCTTTGAATCAGATTTTAAATTTGGTGTTTTTGAAAAGCAGCTGGAAATTTATTCTCATTTTGGATTAGGTTTTTTGAAAATGTTACTATTTTCCGATCTATAAAGAAGTAGGATTTTATCTAAAGTATTAATAAGAGCAGAAGACCGAGGATGTAGATTCTTGAAGACTTGCATCTGGAAATGTTATGCCTGTTGATGGAAAAATAACAATTTACAGATTTTTTTAATAGAGTTCCAATGATTGATTATAAAATCACGAGTAAAATTAAGGTTGATTGATGACATTACAAAAATCCAAAACAATATGTTGTAAAATTTTCTTAATTTGGCAATAGTATTTGAGACCAAAAAAGGTATTCCTCCGGGACAATCTTTAATCGTTCGATATTACAGAACATTTATAGAAATATCTTCAATCCCAAGTTCGTATATTTATAGGTTTTTTCAAACAGATAGACAGAATAATCAAGAACAAAATCCTTCAAAGTTGGATTAGTTTGGGATTAAAAAATATCGTCAAGAGTAAAATTATAAAAAACGCCTTTCTTTATAATCCAGATGAAATTACAAAATTTAACAAAATTTCCGAGGGGACTTTTCACATCACAGAACATGTATCAGAAGTATCAAGATTTTAAGAAAGTTTACTGTAATAAATAAGGGAAATGTATTACAATCCCCTAAAGAATTTTTAGCGGAATAGAATACCTATTTATGTCCATTGATACAACAAAGAGTTTGAACAAATAATTTCTGGTTATCAAAGAAACGATATAAATTTATCAATATGGTGATTTTGCAGAGTGAGCGTTTTACCAATGCGGTTTGTTATGTTGTCGTTGTCTCTGATAAATTGCTGGAATAATGATGTAATCAGGAAGTAATATAAGGGAGATACAATGAGAAAAACTCGGCCATAAACTTCCTACAATCAAATCTGTTTTTAAAGTAATGGCCACGTGATCCAAATTGAAACCTAAAGAATTTTGAAAACAAGATAATTTTGAAATAAGATAATTTTGAAACAAGAATAATTACAAGATTGTAAATAACTGTTAGATTGGTCATATATTCTGTAGTTAAAATATAGCCTTAAGTTTTTGTAATCGCGTAAATTTTCATATTAAAAATATCTAAATCCCCTATGTTTAGCTTAAACTACTTACAATCTATTTTATTGTTTACCGGGCCCCCCCCCCCCCCTTGTATTTTTTTTAAAAAAAAAATTTTATCCTGTTATATGTATATAAAGAATCTAAAGATATGATATTTTTTTATCTTCGAATCTAGTCATAATATGTTTTTTTTGAATGTTTCGAAAGGTTTTGAAATATTTTTTTGTTACCACCCGCAAATGGTTATTGCATCAATTTAGAAAAAAGGACATGACAAATGCCTTGAAAATACTGACTTTTGGTTTATGAAGTTTTTACCCTTCTTGTAACATAACATAATAACGGTTTTTTTTTTCAAAGCTTTTTTAATTTGTTTTTCTCTATGGTTTAATATGTTGACATTAAAATTTTAAGTCTAAGGTCTAGGATACAGAAGCCTAAGTACTTATTATACATTACTAACCCTTTTTATTGGTAAATTGGTCATTAGTTCTGGAGAAATCTATATATTTCTGTTTTTTGAAAGTTTAAAGATTAATTTATTATTGTTGTAAGCCAATTAATTATTTTTCCGTCAGGTCCTCTCGTTTGTTTTTTTATATAAATCGTTACCTTTAACTATTATGGCTGTGTCATCGGCAAAGAGTACAAATTTTCGCCATGTAAATTAAGGGGTTGTTAACCTATTGATATATATTAATAAACAAAAGAGGACCAAGAACAACTTCCTTGAGGAAAACTCCACAGGTGATTTCTTTTCTAAATTTTGAAATTTTGTTGCCAATTTTTTTGTATTACAGAACCTGTTTTATTAAGAGAACTAACTAGCAAATAAATCTTAAAACATTTTACCTCTAAATCCCTAAATGTTCAAATTTTTGTATAGTAACTAATCTTAAATCTACAGTGTCAAATGGCTTTCCTTAAGGTTCTAGAAATGAGCTTAGTGTATTTAGATCAATACTTGTTAACAACTAAATTGATTGCTTTCCTCTGTATTTTTGTTAACCTCCTAAAGCCAAATTGTTTTTCTTGATAACAGGTTGTATTTTTCACCAAAAAGCTATATAATCTCTCATACAAACATTTCACACATAATCTTGGCCAATTATTGGTAGTGAGACTGATTGGTCGAAAATGGATGGATCTGATCAAATTCCTTCACTTTTGGTAGATTGGGCTGATTGTTGCTTATTTTTAAATCTATCGGGAAAAATGGCCAGTTTGAAATACTTAAGTTAAAAATGTTATGCTAGTGGTTCCACTTATTATGCTTATACCAAGATTTTTGATTAGTTTGATTGGAATTTTTATCTGATCCACTTGCTTTATCATTCTTTAAAAAGTTTAATTTTGGTCTCAATTTTCTAGTTTGGTAATTTTTCAGAGAGATATATATAGAGTGACGAATTTTGATTTCATTTTTTCGTTTTCTTCTAGATCTGGAAATCTTTTGAAGAGCCAATTCCTGAACCCAAATGTTTTGCAAAGAATTTTGTTCATTGTAAGTTAAATCACCTGTGTATCCTACAAGGTTTTTGGTTTTGTTTAAAATACTTCCATTTGGTTTTTGAATCAGATGACATTTCAATCAGTTCTTTAATAATAGTATTTCTTTTTTAAAATATTGCCTATAAATGTTTAATTGTTTCGATTTAATAAAATTTTTGCTTGTTCCAAAATCTCTTTTGTCTATACAGTTTAATATTCTAACTTTAACGGCGGTTTTGAATGCCAATTTTAAGCCCAATTTTTTGAGCATCTGAATGAATTTTGAATTCTTTGGGTTTGTTATTTTTTTACGAAAAGGTTTTTGAAATTAGTTCATGAAGGTGGTTGATAAGCGCTATTTACACATTATTTAAATCTATAGATTAAAGCTTAATTTCTTTAAAGAACTCATCTGTGATCCTTCATTCTTCGGTGAGGGTTGCGATGGACGTGGTTGGAGGGTGCAGAAAAGGGGCGAGTGAATGAAACAAGGTGTTAGCGGAGTGTTGAGGCAGTGTAGCCCAGATGTATCAGAGTGTGAGGGGCATGCGGTTGATAACAAGTCCTTGACCGTCCGGCTGCTTCAGGATGTTGCACAACACTGCAGATCACGATCATGGTGATAACACTGTCCGCTGCTTCGAGATGTTGCACAACGCAGATCAGTGGACTGTAGACCACAATCATAGTGTTCCCGCTTGAAAGTAATGAAATAGGCATGATTAGAAAATGTCTTGAGATGAACTGAATGATCTCACACTGTCTTGAAAGGAAGCGATGTATATGATGGATGAGTCCTTAAAGATGGTGTAACGTGGTTAAAAATTGTAGAATATAAAGCACTGAAGCTTGTCACTTCACGGATTAATTTCACTAAGTCTTGTTCCAAAATAGAGCTGAAGGATGGAAGAGAATTGCGATATTAAACCAGTAAACAGTTGAACTTTTAACATTTCCTGGATCAAAACAAAGTATAGAGTAAAATTTAAATATGACTGACTAGTGTGAGGTCTGCTGGACGGGAAAGTCTGTATCTCCTTTGGTGTGCCGCGCAGTTCTCACCAACATATTCTCGCTCAACGGTGAATGCCAACATATTCTAAATTCAACAATTACCGAGTACTTTATAAATTCCACAATTTAATGTTGTCATAACTGTAATGAAAAATTGCTTGAATACAGTTTTACCATAGTTTATATTTTAAGTAAATTGTAATGTGAATTGTTTTTTATACATAATTTATGGTGTACTATGTAACAGTAATCTTTGTATTTTGATTTTTGGCTGTCCCAAAAGTGGTCCAAACCCGCCATATTATTATCCTGTACTTGACAGTACATCCAAATATAATAAGTGGTCCGGTAGAGAAGCCTAAAAATTGGTTTATTTCCCAGTAGTCTTATTTATTGTACTATTCTAGTCCTGTCCTTAAACAAAATAGTAATGGTTGTAAGCCGGAAAAAAATATTGACAAAACGAGTATGTAACGCCCAAATAAATAATTAAATAAGTCCATATTCTTAGTGTTTCAATGCGTCTTAGTAGCAGTCCACTGCTAAAAACGAAGATTTTGAACATTCAAAATCCAGTTTAATACCTATAAAAAAAGAAATTTAATCAATTTGTAGCATAAGAATTATACCGTTTATTCATAATTATCTTAGTTATAAACCCTTTCAATAATACATGAATGATTTATAGACCAGAATGTAATATTTTTTACAAAATTTATGTTTTCATAAAAAGTAGGGCACGTTTTGTAAATGTTTATTTACTAGTTTAATTATTTGTTGTGAAAACATATTTTTTTATAGATAACTTTGGCGAGCCTTAGTACCCTCAAAGAAAAATGTACAGACTCATTTTTCGGTTGAGAAAAAACATTTTTAACGACGACCTTTGATTTTCGCTTCTGAGTGGTTTTTAATGGATTTTGAAACACTTTTTAAAA
>NW_025784494.1:0-23167 GCF_021130785.1 Homalodisca vitripennis
AATTTTTCTACCGACTAATTTTTCTATAAGTTAACTGATTGTGAAGACTTAGTCTGTACTTGAATTAGTCGGTGATTCTGATCGGTTATTTTAAATTAGTCTTTAGATTAGTTTTTCTACCGACTAATTTTTCTATAAGTTAACTGGTTGTGAAGACTTAGTCTATATTTGAATTAATCGTTGATTTCTGATCGGTTATTTTAAATTAGTCTTTAGATTAGTTTTTCTACCGACTAATTTTTCTATAAGTTAACTGGTTGTGAAGACTTAGTCTATATTAGAATTAATCATTGATTCTGATCGGTTATTTTAAATTAGTCTTTAGATTAGTTTTTCTACCGACTAATTTTTCTATAAGTTAACTGATTGTGCAGACTTAGTCTATATTTGAATTAATCGTTGATTCTGATCGGTTATTTTAAATTAGTCTTTAGATAAGTTTTTCTACCGACTAATTTTTCTATAAGTTAACTGATTGTGCCAGACTTAGTCTGTACTTGAATTAGTCGTTGATTCTGATCGGTTATTTAAAATTAGTCCGTTTAGATTATTTATTTCTACCGAATAATTTTCTGTATGTTAACTGGTTGTGCAGACAGTCTATACTTGAATAAATTGCTCCGTTTATTATAATAAGTTATTTTTATTACTGAAATATCGTTCTTTAGCGATTAACTTTCGTGATTCGTAATTTAAAATAAATTATAATTTTGCAATTTGAACGGTTAATTATCTTGTTAGTGTTATAAATGATATATGATAATATAACATTTTAAAATGTTATGACTATAACGTATGCACAGAAAAAAGTAATAATACAATTACAGAATTTCGTTTTCAATTATGGTTCTGCCAGTGCGGGTTTGCTTGGAATTTTTTGATTGTATATTAAGGTCCGAACTCAGACCGGGTTTTCGTACAATTTTCTTCCGGAGCCAGTCACAACGTCTATATGAAAGGGACTGTGTCTGGTTGGGGGGACACGACGGTGCCCGACCGAATATCTTTACCAGGGCTCACCAAAGCTAAGTACGGCCGTGAGTAAATTGTCCGCGCCGCGCCGCGTACCTGTCTCAACAGGAATGGTTCATTCCCCCACCACCCCATCCCTAAAATGTGGATTGAATTTAAAAGGTAATCGGTTATTCATTCGACTAAAATAACCGATTGACGACAAAAATAACTGACTGGTTAGTCGGTTATAAAATCCATTCGGTTATCCCATCACTAAACTGTTACCTTATCTCTGAACTGCTACTAGTTACTGGACTTGTGACTGTAATAGATACAGGGCACTGATTATGATAAACTAGTCTACTTTATTATAGTCTTATTGGAGGACAATTACTTGTCTTTATTTCAATAGTTTGTTTACTGCAGTACTGGGGCTAATAATAAAATGATGATGAAATTACCTGTAATGTAAATGCAGGAGAATGTCTACATTAATAATTCTGGGCAAGTTGTAATATTATAAGGTTTTTTAGATATCTAAGTCAAGGCCATAGTTGGTTTTTTTTTGTTTTGTAATGTTATCGTTAAATTTATGTTTTTAATTTGTAATGTATGAGATTTTTCTTGTTATGGTTATTTATAACTCTTATTATATATGATTGTTACATTTTGAAGTTGGATAGTATATTGTTCGATAATAGCAATTGAATAACAAGTGTAGGGCGCTTATTAAAGTCTCCCCAATAATTCCTTCCATTGTAACTAATAATTTAGTAAATTAATAATTACTTAATTATTTGTTAAAACAAAATAGAGGTATTAACGATTGTAACCTGTCCTCTTCTTTGTGTAAAGATGAATGATATGAAGCATAGATAAAAACTTGAAGCAGTTCAGCACAAATCAATGTTTGGTTTGATGATGAACTTGCCGAAGTCAAATTTAGCAAGAGAATAAGATGTACCTTTAAACAATGAATCATGTCCCAGAACATAAACAATGGCCATTGCACAGTACAGGTTGTAACTGCCTTAAAGAAATGTTAAACATGCACGAAAGCTAGTAAATCACAGTGCTTTGTAATTTATGGATGCGTATTTTAGTTTTAGATGTTTAAACGCCTGAAAAAGCATTCCTGTTGTAGTATTTCGTCAAACGAACTGAGTTGTTTGTTTACTTTCATACATTTGGTTTTTAGGGATTCAACACTTGCAGAAGAAGTAGATATCAGTTTTGAAAATGTCGTCCATGATAAATTCTTGCAAATTTGCTAATCACTCCATATGTAACGGACGATTCATACTTTTTTGTCCAGTCATGAACACAAATTACTCCTTATAAGATCTCAACTACAAATTTAGATCTCCCCATTACAGAAAGTGAGATCCTTGAGTAGCCCTTAGACAGTCTTAAACATCCTGCTGAGGAGTTCATAACTTTATATCTGGACATCTTTTGAGTCTGACTGAACGAAAACTTATTTCCATTATCCGAAAACAACTGTTTCCAGTATCTTTAAACCTTTATATGATGTCAGATGTGGAGTTTTTGCCATGATACTGACACTGAACACAGTGAGGATGATGTATCATCAGTATGAGAAACAGTACAAAATTAATATACTACTTCCAGAGAACATATGACTATGGTTGTCTTAGAAACGGTTTTCTCTTTGGGAGTTGCCGATGGTTAAGCGGTTCTAGGACGTTGGACTTGAGGCAAATTAAAATTTTGTCTATGAGTGGACCTTGACTGGACCAACTTTTCTCCTTATTCTGTTTGATTAAAATCCGTGCACAGGGCAGTGACCCCATCATTAATAGGGCAGAATAAGGTTTAAAAGGGGATCGGTCTCTCCTCAGATTTACTTTTATTCATAAATTGTGAAAAAGAAAGAAGAAAGATTGATTTAAACTAGATATGAAGGTATTGATGTAAGTTCCATCATTCCTCATAGTTCTTTTGAAAATTTCTATAATTCTAATTGCTATTTAATATGGCAAACACTTTCAAAATAGCCATACAGTAAAGATTTTCAATATCACAGGTGTTTACAATTCCCTTTAATCTTTTCGAAGTTAAACACTGAACATATTTAAATGGATTTGTTAGATTCTCACATACTTTGTTTCACTTGTTTAAGGGAGAGATCTGTGGGTGATGGTGGTTTCGGCATCAACCGTACGAGCACATGATCGGCAAACCAGATGTGAAGTACGTGGCCAACATGCACGGGAACGAAGCAGTTGGAAGGGAACTCATGCTGCATTTGATAACAGGTAGGCGTAAAAACTTTGTCAAAGCATGAGTTTATCGGAACACCTCTTCAATGTAATACTGTAACAACTATCTTTTGAACAAAATCAACGTTTTGTGAGCATTATGCGAATTTCCAATCCCAAGAATTATTTATGTTTTATTTAAATAAAGAGTCAAACTGCGTTACAGTTTAATAAAATAACCACATTAGAGTAATTAATTGTGATGAAATTAAACTACACAGAAAAATAAACAAATATAATGTTTATTTAAATACTTAATTAATAAAAGTTTCTGCATACCACAAGTAATAAACTTTATTGATTTATAAAACATTTTAATCAGTTTATACTAAAAGTTTTATTAATTATAATTTTTTTAAGGATACCTTTTATTACTAACTGCAAATTTGTAGTCTTTAAGAGATAAAATAATTGTTATTATCATCAAACCTCTTGTATAATCATTTATACTTTTGTAAAAATATTTTTTTTAATTTTCATTAATATGAAAGGTTATTTTTTTATCATAAAAAATGTTTTTCACTGGTTAATTGGTCTGTAATCAGACAGACAAGTTTATTTTAATAAACACTTTGTTACAATAATAAGCCTAAGGTCTCATCACACAAGTGTCCTTAATATCTGACCTTGTGTGGAGACCTGAAGATGAGGTACTTTGTGGTATGTGCAATATAATTCCCACCGCAAGCAATTACTTCTTCCAGTCGTACTCCCACTTCCGGTAATACATCTTGGGCTGATGTTTTCAGAATAGCTTAAAACGTTTTTCATTTTCTTTGCTTAACTTCTACTTCTTCAAGTCTTGTTCTCTTTGATTTTTTAAGAAGGTTTTCAATTTTTGGAGTGCCCAATATTTTATCAGACACATATGAGGACTGTTGTAAAAAGGTTGTTTTATGATGTGTTTGTTGAGAAATAATAATTAAAAAACTTCTCTACAATTTAAGTTCCATATTCAAGATCTGACGTCTTGGACCTCGTTCATGATGAATGAATACAAAATACAGTGAACAGTATCATAGTATTGATCTAACTTTTCAGTTTCTTGCAAGTCTGCCACTGTTACAAGTATCCCACTCGTAAAACTGGCTCATAATCATACTCCAACAGGTCCCATCACAAGCTATTGAAATTGCTATTGAAGTTCAAGCTATTAAAATGAACTCTTCATTTCAACCTTAATAATCATTTTAGACTTCTATAAAGAACCGAGAGACAATTTCAAAGCCACAACCCCTGTGGGTTTAACATTACACAAGAAACAGTTTTTGAGATTCCTAGACCTTCTCCCAGCTCTAACAATGGTAATGGTGTTCATCGATAGCTTCATGAGTATGTTCAACATTTTTGGAAGTTTAGCTGTTGAAGTGCAGCCACATTTAAATCCGCAAAACCTCTTTTTTGTTTTACTCCACTAAATGTTTTCCTTTCCGTACCAAAAGTCTCAGATAAATGTTTCTTGTTGAATCTTGAAGAATCTCTTTCGTCAACATGTTTGGTGCAGTAGTATGCTTCATTAGCGTATAAACTTGATTAAGTACTTCAGAAGATGGAGCATTTGCAGCTAATGTGGCAGGGTTCTGAATGGTGTAAAATACCAGAAGGGCTTCTTCCCTGTAGTGCCAGATACAATTGTAAGTCAGTTACTTAGTAGACAAACCTAGTATGGAGCAACTCTTAGCCACCAAGTTCTCTTAATCAATCAATCATCAACCTTGCTCTCTATACTATTTTAATGGTCCAGTTTTCCAGCACTGAAGCAATAAATAATTATCAACCCCTGAGGGATTCAAGAAGAAAGTTTCATTTCTGGCTGGTTTATACCTTCCAAGAGCCTCTCATCACTACCACAAATTTCATGATATCGGAATTGGAGGATGTGGATTGATAGGTCTAGTTTACTGAGGGAGATGACTGTTGGAGTTAGTGGGGCTCCCTAAGTGTTTAAGGGCTGTTGCTAGGCTGGAATAAGGGAGTGCTGCTCCTTGCACGCTTTGACTGGAGAAGCTGGAACAGACCTGGCTTCCCATTATTCCATGTTGATATGACTTAGATATAGTCCGCTATTTCTTCCCATGGGATTTCAACATTTAGTAGCCCCTACCCCTGATTGTATAACGTTATATAGTTTTAAAGCGATCGAAAAAAATTGTTTTTTAAGTACTTCTGCAAATCTTTTTGCCACAGTACCTGGTGAACAGTTTACAACACGGACAACTAACATAAAATGGCTCCTGGATAACACCCGGATACACATCCTGCCATCCATGAACCCGGACGGGTTCGAGGTGGCGCGAGAGGGACAGTGCGACGGAGGCCAGGGCCGCTACAACGCACGGGGCTTCGACCTCAACCGCAACTTCCCCGACTACTTCAAGCAGAACAACAAGCGAGGCCAGCCCGAGACAGATGCCGTCAAGGAGTGGACTAGCAAGATTCAATTTGTCCTGTCCGGAGGACTCCACGGAGGAGCCCTTGTCGCCAGTTACCCCTTCGACAACACACCCAACTCCAGTGAGTTAAACTCCATCTTCCAATCCGGTACGAGACACACCACTTCATCCCCTTGGGAGTGAAGTGGCATTTGGGTCAGCGCTTTTCGTGCCTATTATTTCTGTGAAGTCACACAAGTATTACTTGTCTTTGCCATCGTAAAAACAGAAACGAGTTGTACGTTTTCTTCTATCAGATAAGGTTATTGTGATACTTCTAAGTAAATAGATAACGATGAGAGCATGTGAAAAAGTCTTTCGCTCAGGTTGGATGCAAAATTTCAAGTCTGCAGCTAATTTTGTTCTCGACATGTCATGCAGACAAATAGATCAAACCTGTGCAAAATTAAAGTGTATATATCCACCAGGCAGACCTTGTGTCAGCCCACTGAATGGTGCTCAGCCAAAATACATGGTTGAACATGCACCATCAGGAAACTCATTTTCTATATAGAAATTAATTTTCATGCAAAATTTAAATGATATAGGTGATCAATCTTGTTATATCGTACATTCCCATGTTGTTTATTGAGTTTAGTTTCATAGAAATGTTTAAATAATAAAAGTTTTGGGTGAACAGAGAGAGGGTGCTACAACACGTGAGTGTGTTGATATTAAATCTTCTTACCAACTTTTAACATTGATTTTCCATTCAAGTATTCTTTTTTTTTTACTATATGAATAACTTTACATGTGTTTATATGTCACATGTTGAAATCGCATATGCTTTTACTTCAGCTTGTTTACAAAATTTATTTACTCTGGTATTTTCTCGTTGTCATCATGGTAGACCAATGTAGGCTTAAGTATATGTGCTACCGTTCAGCCAAAATTCAACTTAGAGTTTAATCTATACAAATGAAGCTTCATGCAAAAGCAAGACTAGGTCTAATTTGTTTTCGACATATTGCGTGGGACAGACAGAATTGAAATTTCTCCAGTCCCATGATTTATAGGCTTCATTATGCACAGCCAATTAAATTGTAAATAAACTGATTTAAAAGTGAAATTTACAAATAATTATAAACACTTTACGGTTTTGTAAGCCCTCAGTGATTAAAAGCTGGCTCTATACTGATATCATATCAAATGACATCTTTTTAAAAAAGAAATGTTAAACCATATCATCATAATTTAGTTTTAGAATTTCGTGAAATGTCTAATTTAAATGTGAAGTTATTAGTATCTAGCTCTCTTCTTGAAATTATTGATTACTATAAAAATTGTTTTCTATGAAGACATTATTTGTTAAAAACTAGTATGGAATCGTTCAAAAAGATAGATGATGGAAAATTATAATAAAAAACTTTCAAAAAGCATGCAAAACTTGGATTAGCTTACATAGTTATATTTATGCAATGCAATGTTGATGCAAAAAATTTCCTTCAGACATAATCTAAAGAGAGAGATCATAGAAAATATCTCAAGTTCACAAAGAGATAAACATTAACAAAATCGTTAAAATCTTTCAGACCAAATTCCTCTTTTTAAAATAAAAGACTTACCATACTATGTATATTTTGTTTACCTTCAGCTGATTGGATTTTGAAATCAACTAATTAATTCCAGCTAAGAAACTAACAAATCCAACCTCATCCCTATTATCTGTTGACGTTACAACATCCTGCAGAATATGTTAAGAAATGTTGTTGATTCCAACTTTATTCTTAAAAATTAACACTTTTTTATTGGTAAAAAAAGAGATGAAATAGTAAACAATATACAGTATACACAAATATACTCGTAGTTAACAATAGGTTCATTAAGGTCATTATTTCAATGACTTACAATATATCTCTGTTTTGCTGCACAAAGGAATATGCCGTTCTTCACCACTATGTTCAGGTAAGTGTGTGACATTGGTGTGATATTCTGAAATAAAATAAAAGTTTGATTTACTTGAAATATTTATTGGATTTGGAGTTTTGTTTTCTCATAAATTTATTTTGTATATAACTATTGATCATTCTGGTCTGGCCATTTTTCCCTTGTTTGAAGTGATTTTGGTAGTTGGTGTTTGTATTTAATTTATTACATTAACAAAGTAATAAATTCATCTGTTACATCAGTAATACGTGTATTACATTAAATTAACAACTATAAAGTAGCCGAGTTTTGATAATACAATCAATCATGTACTAAAAATAAACATAATTTCAGGGATTTTTCAAGGATGTCTGATTGTTATTATTTGTCCAAACAGAAAAACCTACTGTATTATGTATAAATGTAGTACTTCAGCTTAACACATTGAAGAGTATATACAAAAATGTATTAAATTTTAGTGATGTTCGAGGACGTAATTACACGAAAAATCAATGAATTACGTTCCGCAACGTAATTTGTCGAATGTTGGACAACTTGTATTACGCCACAAAGTATGTGTTCATAATGGATTTATTTTTATTGTTGGATCTTCTAAAATAACAATTAATATGTTGGTTAATAAGGAAGGGTAATTTAGGATGTAGAGTGTGATGGGGGACAAACAAACTAGGAAAACTCAGAGTGAGAAATAGTTGATCAATGACATTTAGATATTTTGTGTCATATTTCATTTTGTCAGAAGTTGCCTCATAAAGGACTTGGTTAACATGTACAATCAATCAGAACTTGGAGCTGGAGTTGAACTGTTTGACCTGCTATTACACTTACCGTTTATGATTCCTACTTATACTTAACAACATTTTTGAATGATTTTAAAACTACAGTTCTTGTTAACTGTCTTTATTATATTTGTGATTTTGGTTTTATCTTGAAAACAAAGCATCATAAATTTCATTATAAAATAAACATTATTTACATTACTGAGTATTATTTTTAAATACAGTACCAAATATTACTATTAGTATATAATATATACTATTATAATATAATAAGTATAGTGTTCCAGGATACAACTACATCTTATTCAAAATAGTACTTCATAATGTGTCACTTGAAAAAAAGCCAGTTTCTGATGAAAATTAATTATAGGTTAACAGAGCCTTGTTTTATTCAGCACTTACTATTTTGTCCTCCATGATTTCCAAAATTGGTAAATCTATCACTCACAAAAATAAATGTTCACAACATTTCAAGTGTTTCATGTTTAATACTTTAAGAATTGTAAAATATTCTAACTTTTTTTAAAACAACTTAATTCTACGATACTTGTCGTGAATAAATACTGTATTGATGTAAAGTTTAACCTGTCTTGTTTTAACATTGCAGTGTTCCAAAGCTATGCGTCAACACCATCAATAACACCAGATGATGACGTGTTTCGCCACCTCTCACTTACCTACTCACGCAACCACCCCACAATGCACCTGGGCCAGGCCTGCAAGCAGGGCACACCCTCGTTCAAGAACGGCATCACCAAACGGAGCAGCCTGGTACCCCCCTTACAGGTCAGTCTAACCTCACTTTTTACAAAAGAAATCCACCCTCACAAATTTCACTTTTAAGTTAGAGATTACTTTAAATTCGCAGCATGTGTTTATCTAAAGAGCAACAGATCAAAAATAAACATCAAAAATACAAGTGAATATTAGTATATTTATTTACATTTGCAAGTGTTTTTTGAAAACGGAATGACAAAAAAATTTTTTTAAAAACTTTATTTTATATTTCTTAATGAACAACTTATTAGAGTAAGTAAGAAGGTGAGATCAGCTATATTTTTTGTGTGTGCCAACATCTATTCTATGATACAATTATAACCAGACCCCAGGAGGGTTCACTTATGGTTGGTTTGTACCTGTCACTGGAACTTATCGCAAAAAACTGATGATTGACTTAAATTAAGGCAGCGCAATTGATTATCCAGGAGCGGCATATCGCAAATATCCAGATATCAGGGTAAAAGGGCTCATCAATAGGTATAGTTGAATATGAAGACGATTGTTGCATTGGGTGGAGCTTCCTTGTTAAAATGAGATTATGCTTGATATTCCTCCTCATGGAATTCTCACAGGAAGCAGTGTAACGTCCTTTTAGGGTTAAGAACAATGAGGGGGTTTCCTAATTTTTTTGTTGCAAGTGCCCAATACCAATTGTACACTTACTAAAAGAACAATTAGGAAATTAGGCAAAACATTTTTAGTACTCAGCTAGCGTGGTGGCGTAAAAAATGCACTGTTTTATATTATGCTCTGTATAAATAATTTTTGTAATAATAAAATATTTTATAAGGCAAATAATTACGTATTGTCAGCAATGAATTGAAATTAATTTAACCGTGAATTACCGTGAAACATTAACCGAGCTATTAATGTGAAACAAAACATTTATGAAAAGTGCAAACAAAAAGTGGTCACAAGAATTAACACCCTCACTGTGACACAAGCCACGGACCGACTTCAGGACAGCCGGTATAGTAGTAATGTGCAGTATAGTAGTATTATGTCTCCACTGCAGTCAATGTCTTAACGAACTGACATGCTTAGCGGTGTTTGCGCAAAATATTTCAGTTTGTCTATTTACTATAATTTTAATTTAAATAAAAAAATAATATAATTTGGAAATAGTTTATTTGTCTAAACAATAATTATTTCAAAATCACATAAATGTTTTTAGAAAAACTACTTATTACGGCAATTTAGAATAAATGATAATAACAATTAACTTACAAATATAGTGATCCGATGAAGAAAGTTTTCCCTATACAGGGTGTAAATTAAGTCTTTATACGCCTGGATATATTCCAAACGGATTGAGATATTGATGTAAAATCTTCATCATGCCTATTAAAATACTGTTTTGGGACTTTTTGGAGGGTAAAAAAAATTTCACCCCGTCTTCAAAGGGGGTTGGATGGGGTAACTTTAAATTTTCAAAATCTCTATCTTGTGACATGTCACTTTAAAGGTCTTCAGTAGAAATGACACTAAGAAAACACCTCTATGCCGTTTTCTAGCGAAGGTTATGGGCAAATAACGCAAAAAAATAATAATCTGTAGACACAATGCCAATGTCTTGTGCATATCAACACAATGCATGTGTGATATATTTTAGTAAGACTTTGAGGGCCCCAGCTTATTTCTTTACATAGCATCTAATGTGTCTGGTGTGATAGTTTTATTAAGTGGCGTCTTTTTCTAGCTAGCATTACAAGTAAGGGATTATTTGCTCATAACTTTTGCTAGGATCGCCGTAGATATGTTTTGTTCATGTCATTGTGTTTTCCATTGAAGAGACCTCTAAAAATGACATGTCACAAGATAGGGGTTGCAATTTGAAAATTTAAGGTGACCCCCATTTAAAAAAAAAGAGGGGATACTTTTATCCTTCAAAAAAGTCCAAAAAAGTATTTTAATAGGTATGGTGAGGATTGCACATCGATATCTCAATCTGTTACGAATACATCCAGGCGTATCAGGACTTAATTTACACCCTGTATGTTATGTGAGAGATTAAGTGAGTTGCCATCACAAGTTATGTAAGAATCTCGTTCAGATATTTATTATTTTTGCAACACCGGTAACCACAGGTGAAGACAATAATGTGTTTGCAGGAGGAATGCAGGACTTCAACTACGTCTGGTACGGCTGCATGGAGGTGACCTTGGAGCTCTCCTGCCTGCAAATACCCGGCAGCCAGCGAGTTGCCTAAATTCTGGGATGAGAACAGACTGGTATGTGACTTTGACTTAGTTTGGTGGGGGGTTGTAAAATAAAAAAAAAAAAAAAATAAATGAAAAATTCTTTATTTATACAGGCAAAGTTAGGGCCGCATGACCCATTCTTAAATTTATCCTTCGACAACACAAAATTCAAAATACTAATGAAATATTACCTTAAGAATATAAAAATTAATAAATAATTAAATCCAAACAATGAGGTGAAATTAATATAATATTTTAACATGATAAAATTAAAATTTAACTAATTAATAAGGTAACTTCTTCTGTAATTCTTAAAACATAAAAAAATATAATTATACTTTAAATATACATATAACACTAAAGTAGTTATTGGTAATGAGTCCTAACTTTTATCACACACAATCTCACATGCATCCCTCTGTCAGTGTTTATCTCAGCATCTCAGACCAGACCTGCCTTGGCTAACCGCTTAAGATAGATATCTTTCAGTTTCGCCTCAAAACCGGGAACAGCTATCGATGGAAGTAATTATTTGAGGAAGGGCATTCCACAACCTGCAAGCCATTTCATGGAAGGACTTATCAAAACACTGCAGTCCTGTGCTGAGGCATTCTCAAAATGTATGAACCAGAGCGAGTGCTTCTTACACTTACATGAGACACAAATTTATATTCAGAAAAATATTTTGGAAAAGCAAAATTTGGTTTTTTTTATCACATTAGTGAATATATGAGGGGTTTCTAGCGATTACGGGATCAAACGTCACCAGGTGATTTTTCAAGTCAAAATATACAACACATTTCTGATAACATCCTATCTCATTTAGTTTTACATCTGTCCGTATGTCTTGTGTTTTTTTACTACACCCTTTTTATCTTTAACATTGATAAAAGTATAAACTTTACACACATGTTAGTTTAACAAAGACCAATATTTTAAAACGTTTGAAATGATTATCACTTTTGGTTTCAAACTGGCAGGCATACTAAGTTTTCTAAGCTTAATAACTCTTAATACTATAAAAACCTTGTATTTTATAGTAAATATACAGGAAGTAACAAGACATGGTGGAGGTTTTTATGAACCTTTCAAGACAAAGTTTGTTGACATATTAATTTTTTCCTGATCACACTCCTTTATTTGCATTTTAAAACACTAATAAATTTAATATTGACGATTTTACAAAATGTATCGGTGCTATTACTACTTTTTACACCTGAAATAAAACATCTGTTACTGTCAATTTCAATATTTTCACTTAAAAAAGGTATTTATCTTAACCTACAAACTGTGTTATCTATAAAAAATGTGTTGGTACAAAGTGCATTAAAAGAAACTGAAATAGATTTCAATTTTACTAATAAACGGATTTCATTCAAGTTAATGCAGTTTGTTCTTTTTTCAAAATCTACTAAAAAAACTGTTTTAAGGTTACCTGCAACACTCATGTCCTATTCAAACTTTCCATTTTCCGTGAGTCGATTATGAATTTCGATAAAAACATTTGTAGTTAAAGGTGTCTTCTACTTGGGAAGCGATTAGCATACAATCTAGAGACTAATCTAGCATTACCATTGGCCAAACTGTATACAAAATGGATATCAGTGCACTCAGCAGTTGAAAAATCAGTTGAAAAATTCTCCATCATAGATGAAATGTAAACAAGAACTAAAATTTACATGAAGACAACAACAATGGGCAGATTATTCCATAAGTTATAGGGTGTTGAATAATAATCAGCTAATTCAATAATAATCAACTGATTATGTGGTTAACATGGTCCATGATCAATATTAACTAAATTGTTTTCAAGAAAGCTTTAATTTCTCCCTTATTACTTATCGTAGCACAAACAAATTGGTCTTACGATGTTCATAAAAACCTTCACCATGTTTTGTTTTTCCCGTGTACTTATATAAAATTTAAGGGTTTTGAATGAAAAGGCTTAGAAAAGGCTTGCCATTTTGAAACCGGAAGGGGCAATATTTCAATTTTTTTTTACTTACTGGTCTTTGTTATACTAACAAGTGTATACAATTTTGTTTATAACTTTATCGACTTCAAATTTTTAAATTATTTTAGTAAAAAATATACAAATGGACAGACAGGTAGAAAATTCGCAACAGGGATAAGCATAAGGCTCTTGGCTTTGTCAGACTGGTGCTGGCTCAAAACAAGTGATACAAATGTGCAATAATCTAGAAGAACTTCACAAGGAAGACACTCTGGTTCTCTTGTGTGGGTCGAACGATGTGGCAAAGAATGAGTCACAGGTACCAATGGAGTTTCTAAAATTCTCAGGAGAGTTAATGGAACCTGCAAGATAGTTTTGGTAGACTTGCCAACAAGGTATGATCTGGTGGAGTGGTCATGTGTAAACATGGAAGTTAATAAAACTAACTCAATTCTTAAGGAACTATGTAGCAAAATCCAAATTTAGTTTTAGTAGAGCTAGTAAGGCTGAAAGGACTCTTCATACAAGGCACGGGATGCATTTTAATCTTAGAGGGAAAAAATGGTTGTCTAAGCAAATAATTAAGGCAGTAGAAGATTTTGAACTTAAGTTTATTCCGATGGACAATTCTAGTCCTGCTCTTAAGTCACAAAAAGACATTGAATGTATCTCTCTGGAAAACTTTTTGTCCTCTAAGATCCACTCTTCGGTTAGTAGAACCTAAGACTGCATTAAGAACTGAGCCCAATGTTATAAGAAATCTACAGCTTTAACACAGGCTATGGGTCAGGAGGCTTGGGAACAACTAGTTCTGAGTCTAGTTGTTTGAATGATTTTCTTTTGTCCTTATTTTTAAACATTTCAGGGCAGATTGCTTGAAAAGCTAAACGCTCTTGAGTATGTGATTATGAATAATAACTGTGTTATTATCCGAGAATTGGGCTGAGCAGTTTTGAAATTAATGCCCTGTGGCATAAGAAACTTTAATTTAATTTCAATATATCAGGGGAAAAAGTTAATAATTATGGTGGTACACTTATTTATGCTTATAATAGGCTAAAATGTTGTAATGTTGATGTTTTGTCTTCTTGTGTTGACTATCATTTTGAGGCATGTGTTTTTTGCTTGACGAACTCAAGATTATTGTTATAAGTTTGTATTGTACTCCTGCAAGTGATGAGTTGTACTCCATCCCGAGTGAATTGTGCCTCATCCGTAAACAAAATACGCTTGTAGAGTTGATTATTAATATTCAAAAAGTTGCAAAACTCCAAGCGAAGCGGACCATCCCCTAGCTGTAGATGTTGAACCTTTTGTTTATGAAACGGATAAAATTTGTTTCGATTATAGTGAACCTCCACCCCGTTGACTGCGAAACTCCTAATCCGCCTAGAAATACGTCGTGTACTTACACCTGGGACTGCGATGAAACAGCATTAATAACAATATCATCATCAAGTTGGACAGCTCGTTCATAATTGGTTCTAGTACTTGGTAGTGATCCTGTTTCCCGAAGAGTACGAAAAAGTTCCTGAAATTATTTTGGTATCTGGGAATCCTCCTATTAGGGTAAACGTAGTTCATATTCTTCTACAGCAGCTCTAGCATTACCATTACAATAACCCAAAATAAAAACCCATATCAGCGTATTCCTCTGATGTAAAATAAGTAAGGCATTTTTTCGCTGAATAAACAATCGAATTATAACTCACAGAAAAATTGTATTTAATAACACGATTCACAGAAACCCCATCTCCTGTTGTAGCTAGCAAAACACCACTAATACACAGTTCTAACGTAACAGTACAGAATACCATTGTTGATCAGGCTGTTATTCGTGCGTTACCAACTTAGGAAATTAATTAATACAAAAAACTGCATTTCGGATGATTAGTAAACAATAATGGGAAAAATGTTTGCTTCATTTATTTTTGAACATTTGATGTAAATTTTTATTTAAAAAAAAAAATACAACGTAATAAAACATGATCTGATATTTTTATTTACAAACAAATTTATTTTAACAGTTAATCTTGTTTTCTCAATTTATCTCATCATTAAGGAACAAAACATTTTGTTTTTGTTTTATTTTTAACTAAATACCGTACGGTATTTCTTTACAGCTAGTAATGTATTATACTGAATAAAATCGATTTTTTGGTACTTATTTCTGTTTTATTTTAGACTTTGATTATATCAATTTTCTCAGAATTAAATTCTCTACAATTAATGTTTGTTGATTTTATGTATTTATTACCAATTTAACAAAGTTATTGTACATCAAACTTAAAAAAACATTGTTTTTGTGCCCCAATTTTTTTGCATTTAACCCTGAATCCCTCAAAAACTACTACAGGTACAGTTCTGAAACCTATTTTTATTAGCTTTATCAGGTAAAAATACATAAGAATCCACGATATTTCTTACTTAATTAACCTTTCCAAAAGTTCAGTATGGCTTTATTTGACTCTTTACCCAGGAATTCAGGCGAAATCTTTCGCTAGCTGTAAACTCGCTAACGAAGCGTTTTCGGACCTATGTTTATATAACATTTTTTCATTATTTTTACTAGTACAATGTGCTGTAGAAGTGGGGGGAGAAACTTCATGAATCACCCTGTATAATACAAAGTTGATACAAAGTTTGATGTCCAGAGGGAGCTCTTGTTCTTGCGCTGCGCTGTGTCAGGTGCTCAAGAATTCGGACTCTGAATAGTAGGGCCTTTCTTGCAGCCATTTTGTTAGTTGGTTCGCAAAAACACTTAGGTGGCTGGTTTCTTAGATGATCGGGCAGGTGGTTGAAAAACAGCGCTCCTTGGTACGAGGGTTTCTTCTCAGAGAGGCTTAAGCGGTGTAAGGGCAGGGCGAAGTTTGTGGCATTTCTTGTGTTATATGGATGAGTTCCTGATGTCTTAACTGCTGTGAAGTGACTGCATGCAGAATGGTTTCCAATCTCTCTACGTCAGTAGAGTGAGATTGTTGTGAGAATTTTTAGTTGTTTAAAAGATTCCCAGCAACTTTCCTGGTGATGTAGTCCTGCTAGGCATCTAATTGCTTTTTTTGTAGAGTAAGAATCTTTCCCATGTTGGACGCTGATGTTCCTCCCCATGATACTATTCTGTATCTTAGGTGCGTTTTCGAAAAGAGCAAAGTAGGCAACTTTGGCTACCTCCATGCTACATACTTGTTTAATTCTGAAAGTTACATAGATACTTGAGGAGAGTTTCTTACTTAGTTGGTCTATGTGGAGCTTCCATGACAATTTCGAGTCAATTTTGATGCCTAGGATATTTGGTCACATTGCTTACTTCAAGGTCCAGGAGAGGTGCTAGGTTTGTAATTTTGTTTTTTGTATTAAAAAAATATTTGTACGGTTTTATTTTCATTTAATACTAGGTCATTATTTGTGCAATGTTGTTTAGTTTGGTTTGAAGCATGCAGTCGTGTTTATTGCGAGCATTTCATTGTCTTTATTAGAGATGGTAAGTACAGTGTCATCTGCATACATTATAGTAGAACGGGCATCATCCAGGCAGTTTGGCATATCATTCGTGAGGAGGAGGAAGAGCACCGGCCCGAGCACGGATCCTTGAGGTACCCCTCTTCTCACTTCAGTTGTTGCTGATTGAATTTTATAGTTTGTATAATTTTGGGTGTAATTTATTTCTACCAGTTGTTTTCTTCCCTTGAGGTAGCATTTAAACCAATCTGCTTCTTTACCTCCTACGCCTAGGGCTCTTAGTTTTTTGTAGTTAGCTGATCGTGATTGAGGGGCAGTCGAAAAGCTTTACCTAAAGTCAAGGAACAGACTAGTTACTGAACATCCTTCCTCTAGTTGGTCTATGATGTGTTCTGTCAGCTGTACCAGGGCTGTTGTTGTTGACCTACCCCTCCTACAACATGGATTCCTTAATCCATGCTGTTTGTTTGTAAGTAGATTTATGCTGTTCGAGATTGGTTTAGGAGTCTGGTAAGGACAATTTTCTCAATTATTTTGGAGAATGTCGGGATGAGTGATATTGGCCTATAGCTGCCAGGTTCACTCCGTGGTCCTTTTATATATTTTGAATATATTTTGGCGGTCTTCAGAATAGTTGGGAAGATACCTTTGACTAAGAAATGAACTCTCAAGGATCAATTGTAATCATACATTATGTGTTAGTGTTTTATATTTTAAAGATTCTGACACCTTTTTTTAACAAGTTAACAATAGAGTATTTATGTCTATCTTTGATAATAGTTTTTCCTCTGAAGGAATTAAGTTGTGTGCCCAATAATAAAACTAAAAACAGGGGTAACTGGTTTACCAGTCAAATGAAAAAAAAAACAAGACAATAAGGATTTTCTATGGCCTGTCTAGCAATATGTTGAAGGAAATAGTGGATCATGTTGCAGAACCGCTTACCATTAGTATTAATTTATGCCTGGAGCAGGGTGTATTTCTTGATAGTCTCAAAATATCCAAAGTAATACCGGTATTTAAAAAAGAGCCTAAAACAAGTCCAGCAAGTTTTCCGTCCCATCTCGCTCATTCCAGGTCTTTGGTAAAGTAATTGAACACGTTATTTATAAGCAGGTAAGCCTGTACTTGGAATTGAATGGTTTTTTTTTATACGATCAACAGTTTGGCTTTAGGCAAGAAAGTATCAACAATATTTGCTATTGATGCTGTGTAGTAAAGGGAGATTCTTAATGCTTTTGAGTCCAAAGAGTATGGCCTGGGCCACTTTTATTGACCTAAGCTGTGCTTTTGACTGTGTTCATCATAGCTTTGTTGCTTGAAAAGATGGAACAGTAATGGCATCAGTGGATCTGCAAAAACAATTTTTTAGATCATATCTGTCTAAGAGGAGTCTAAACTGTTTATCTTGATGGCCGGTGGTTTTCAGCTAGGGGAGCTTAGATGTGGTGTTCCACAGGAGTCTATACTCACTTCGCCCTATCTTCGTAATGTTAACATAGGTACACTTATCTCAAGAACTACTTGAGGTATCTTCATAATTCTTTTTTTTCATTTAAAGAGGGCTTCTAGGGGAACACGTGGAACCAAAAAAAAAATTTTTTTTTGGCATATACCCTAAAAGTTATATATTTTTGTTTTAACGCTTGTCAAAAACCTATATAAATATGTGTATATGTATGTATATAAATATTGAACTCAGTGAAATGTGATGTTTTTAGTGGTTCCACATATGTAAAAACAGTGCTACAAAACATACAAAAAAAATTTCATATTCCTACCATTTGTAGTTTTTGAGAAAAATGTACTTTTGTATTGAAAACCGCAACTTTCGGAAAAACACAAAAAAACGGAAAAAAAATACTGCTTTATTACCTTTTTCAGTTACATTCCAGGTGCATAGGCTGGCTGATCTCCTTCCCTGCTCCTCATATTCATCCTCCAGACTTCTTTTTAGTAAGTTTTTCTTCTGTCTAATTTTTTTTCTCTATATCTTCTTGAGCTTTCTCTGCCTTCCAAATTCGCCGCCGGTCAAGCTTTTTCATTGCTGTAAGTAAAATGCTGCCCTGGTGACACTCCTATTTCTTGAAAATACTTTGCATTTGCCAATGTAGCCATCATTAAAAGCTGTAACAGCTTCATATATGCCAAATTTCAAAGTTTTAATCTCCACAAATGTTCTTTTAGGTATGTAGGTCCAAATGACATTGTTGAGGGACTCATTGGGATTTTGAGTTTTTCCCTTAGTACATTTGCCCAGTAGAGTTGGATTGGCTAGATCTTGAAAAAATAGGTTTAATAAATGTCATTAGGTATTCAGGCAAGTGGAAAATGGCTGCCATGATCATAGTTTTCATTGGATTTTACGGCTTTGCGGTACTTACACCAGGTTTCTTCATCATCTGGACATAGTCCATGTTGACGAGGCCTTTCATTAGAAGACATCACATGGAAAAACTCTGCCCAAATGGCTTTTTTCATGTCTTCAACAGAGTTTGTGTTGCGTCTAATTGCCAATCCGTAGTATTTTTGGAGCTGAATAATGGCAGAATCTGTTAGCTTGTTCTTGCCTGCCAAGTCGTGAGCCGTCAGGGAGTGTTTTAGTCTTAGCTTTTAGATTTTTTAATCTCGATCCCATCCGTTTCTGGACATGGCCTATGCATTCTATCTTTGTTATGGCAGTATCACCATAGGGCTTGGCTTCGCATACACTGGAGTACGCCTTGCTGTCTCCATCACCAAGGTATTCAAGGTAACGAGCCTCATACAATGCCTGCGAGCGCTGAAAAATTGCGACTGCTCCAGCAACTTCCATGGCTCCACTAGAACCTTCAAAGTTTGCGATACAGCCATCACCATGCGTGTTGTTTAGTCTATTAGTGCATCTGCAATATTTAGATAAAATCTCGATGTCTAGGACCTTACCGGTTGATAAAGATGTCACTGATACCACTCCATTTAGTGAAAGGTGACCCCGCTTCTGCCATGAGCCATCAGCAGCTATAGCGAGGTCTCTGCATACCATCATTATCCGATACAGCTTCTTGCACAGCACTTTGGCATTGACTTCTTACACACTAACTCAGCAATTGAACCCAAAGTAATGCTCATGTTCATGATATCTCAAAGGCGGAGGTGTAAGATTCATAAAAGCGCAAATTTTCTCCGCAGCCACTCTAACCTTTGCCTATGTTACGCATAGCATAAAACCAAACGAAGATTTAGGTCATAAAATGTTGTTAGGCCTATCAGACTTTGCTTCATTCTGATTAGTGTTAGGCCTGACTAATTCAGAGTTTGTCACAGTAATAGTGTTTTCACAATCAGAAACAGCTGACTATAATTTTTGATGCTAGGCCTACAATGTGTTTTTAAACTTTGTAAACAAGTTGGCCATGGCAATTTTTTACACACTGAAACGTTACTAAGGAGCCTCATTCAACAATCCTATATTAACTATACAGTTTTCAGACTCATCATTTTCATTCAATCAATTGGTACTGTAGTGTTTCAAAAAAGGACTGACCTTCTTAGAAGATGCACTTTGAGGTCTTGGGCCTATCCACATTTGGAGTATTGGTACCTCGATTGTTTACTTGATCCTGAGAACTAGGCCTAGGACTAGTTGGAGGGTTATGTTGATTTCCTTTGAAAACGCGTTTCTTGAAAGCAGGCTTTGAACTGTGGCATTATAAAATTCACTACACTTATAACAAAAAATACTCAGAAAACTCTCCACTAAACTCACAAAAAACCATAATCATTTACGTAATTTTCACTCTCTCTAAAACAGAAATGTCAGTAACCAAAACATGTATGCTACCTAGGTTATAAGCAATGGTTATATAAAACAGATGTTTTGTTGGTTAGTGTAGTGTAGTTGTTGACATAACAAACTGTCACTGCCAACCAAATCATGAACATGACTGCAACGAAGTAAGTACTATAACAGCACCATTCAAAGTGTGACTGCTACAGGCCCGAAACTGCCTGCAGGCCTATTTAAAAAAAAATATTTCGGTACACTTCTAGTCATCATAAAAAAAATTTAATACCACCATTGTTATCGGGAAATTCCAAACTTTAATAAAAAAAAAAAAAAAAAAAATTTGTAATTTTGAGATTTTTTACGAAGTGCTCCCCCGTAATAAGAATAAATGATTAAGTTTTTAGGTATGTACATTGATTGTAAGCTATCATGGGCAAAACACATTGAACAACTATCCACTAGGCTATCTCGTGTGATTTATCTGTTAAAGACGTCTTGTGAGTTGTGTTCCTAAACAATACATTGTTACTGTTTACTGTGGTCTATTTCAGTCAATAATTAGCTATGGTTTGATTTTCTGGGGCACTTCCAGCAACCTTAAAAGATATCCTTTTGATACAGAAGAAGTCTGTTCGAATAATTAACAAGTCTCACTACCTGACTAATTGTAAACAACTTTTTATTAATTTAGGTATTTTAACTGTTTTGAATCTCTATATATTTTTATTTATTGTTATATATTCATAAAGATATTTTAATCATATAATGTAAGGAATGAAATCCATGAAAAAATCTACAAAGCATGGTAATCGTTCTCGATGTACCCTTCACAAGATTAGAAAAAAAAATAGATACAGCCATACTATGGATGTGTATTAGACTAGATACAATAAGTTACCACTCTCAACCAAAGATTTATCTTTTAGTCTTTTTAAATGTAAGTTACATAGATGGCTGGCTGCTCATCCGCTTCTTCTTATAGTATCGATGAATTTTTAAACATGCCAAAATTCAGAAATAAATATATTTTACGTCTGTTAAATATGTAAGATTTATATATTTTATTTATTGATTATTTATTTTAATTTATTGACAGTTTAAGGTTTTTATAGTCTAGTTCTACCTAAGCAGTGTAAACATTACCTATGACAAGTTATGATTAGTAACACAAAATAATGACCATGTCGATTTCTATATTGCCTAAAGACAATACAGATTTTGATTTGAAAACAAAGCAAGATAGGACTAAGCTTTATTCGAAATTTTTTTATATTTCAAACTTAAAAAATTACCAGTTGAAGTTTGATTCCGTAATTAGAGGACACCCTGTTTCAAAGGACTTGTTTTATAACACGGTTGTTAGAGCTTTGAATTCACTCATTAACCATTTTCTGACTGTCTCGAAGATGTCTCAAAAGGTGCAAACTATTTCAATGGCACTCGTCAAAACACCCCCACCACCAACTCAAATTGCTTCCTCTAGCAGTAATA
This sequence comes from Homalodisca vitripennis, assembly GCF_021130785.1. Classification (NCBI taxonomy): domain Eukaryota; kingdom Metazoa; phylum Arthropoda; class Insecta; order Hemiptera; family Cicadellidae; genus Homalodisca; species Homalodisca vitripennis. The sequence goes on from NW_025784494.1 coordinate 21,989, forward strand.
ATATTTGAAATATTTTTACATGTCATTGATGTAGTCCATTGTAGTCGTTTTTATTTCAGTTCCTTCCAACTTGTGCGTTAATGTCACAATTTGGAAGTAGCTGTTGCTAATGTTTTATGGATTATAGAAAAATAAGGATACCTTACAATTGTGGTTTTTATTACTAATTACCAAGAACGATAAGATGATCCTTATGTTTATACCATACACAAGTAGTAAATATGAGATGATATTAAATGGTGAATTAATATTTCATATTTCAGTCTCTTTAAATACATAAATAATCTGTAGAATACCACTGCATTCATAGAAATAAATAAAAATGATAGTTATTGTGATTAGACATTTAATACAGTTTTTTTGTGGTTCATTATTAGGGATCATATCCTCCTTTGGTTTCCAACGGTTTTTGGCAGGTAAGGTGGTCTTGCGTATCCGAGAATTCCGATTTTCCAATTCTTGGAAGATTACATTAGGATAGCATTGTAATATATATTTACGCACTTAATTATATTCACACATAATTTTAAAATTAGACATCAGTTATAAATTTTGGCATGTATCCCATTGCTTGCTTCATTTAGTGTGCTAATGTAATCTGTCCATACTGTTAAGGTTTAGGAGTTTTCATTTAACTCTGGAAAATCGATTCAGAGGAATTGGGTGGATTAACAATAAATATTGGTTTGTTAGTTCACGGATCAAGTGGCGCGTTACATAGAAAATTTATTTTGGGGGGGGCATGCCACACTTTTTGGATTACGAAGTATGGAAAACACCCTCCAAAAAATGGGGGTTCGGATAATATTTTCTAGGAAATTTTGTTGGAACCTTTAAGAACCCTTATAAGTGTGTGTGTCTATCATAAAACACACATACTGGGATACAACTCTCAATGTTTGTCTCTTGTTCCAAATAAAAAAAATTTTCAGGAGGGGGGGGCTTGGGGCTCCCTTTATATGCACGTGTGGTTCACGGTTATCAATCTCAAAACACGTTATGCAAGAGAGTTCATGTAATATAATAAAAGCATATTTTTTGTTTAATCAAAACCATTGACAATGTTTTTCAAATCTTTTTCTGTATATCCCAAACATATCTAAACATAATATTTAAAAAAGATGAAGTTGACTTTACTTTGGAATTCAATCCAATTCTTCCCCCTTCCCCTGAAAGAAA
>NW_025784495.1:0-27740 GCF_021130785.1 Homalodisca vitripennis
GGCCTGAGTTCATGTTCATTGAAATTTTCGGGTTTTAAAATCTGTATCGGATGTCTCTAATTGATTGTGATGGTCGTCTGTGTGCTTATCGGCCTCTCCAGAAATAGGGTAATCCATGATTACAGTCTAGTCTTGATCAATGGGCGACTTTTAACGCAAACTTACTAAAAAAGACAGGATTTATGAATACTAGGCAACTGATAACAATGTTCGTAGCTCTACTGAACAACACGGACTATAACTGCCACTAGCCACTGCGAGCACATCTACAACTGCCGAGCTCAGACAATCCCTTCTGGACCTTCTAGTTAGTTTACTGACCCCCTCTGAACGTGACGCATCTTAGGGCAGATCTTCCTCTCAAAATTTACCAGCGCAGTTTTTGCAACGTCAACGACTCTTGGGTTGGTAACTGTGTTTATACAAGGTCAAAGGTTCCAAAGCCAAAAGTAAAATGTTATTAAATACAGGAGATTTTAAAAAGTAGATGGACGAAGGCCTCTTTTATGTATGATGTTTATTCGACCCCATAGCCAAGAACATCTACACTCTCAGGACATTGCACATCTGTCGCGATGACATGGTTTGAAGCTTTGGAACACGACCCGACCATTCTGGGCGTCTATACGATACAAACATCGCACCAGTTTGTTTTACAAAACGCATAACAAAGCGGCGCCCAGTGCACTTGGATTCCACGGTGAGAAATTCTTAGCTTAATGGCCTCAAACGTGACTTCCCCCTGCATAGGAGAGCTCGTCGAGCTAGTGACCACCCACCGTTATTAATAGTTTCAATAATCGACAAATTTAGAAATAGAGTTAAACAACTTCTAAAACCTAAGCGAAATTCCAGATTTGAAGATACACGCGTAAACTGTTTTGAAGTATAAGAAACAGTCATCTATGCGATTTGTGCCGCAAATGGTTATGGAAACTTGGTTTTGTGGCAAAGAACCGTCGCTTTCTCTCTCCGATCCAATTACCCTTAAATGATCTTAAATGATTAGTTTTGTTTAATGTTTGTCAGACTGTCAAGTACAAAAACACCAAGTTACGGATTATGCTAAAGAACATTCTAAATATGCCTATCTCAAGTCGGCACGAATATGGAAAAAACAAATTTACTTTCAAACCTGTAATACAATCAGACGTTCTAGAAAGCCATTCGCCCGTCATGTGGCAGTATTGCAGCTGAAGGGTCCTGACGGCATAAAAATTCAATTAATAAAAAAATATTCTTTTTTGCAAACCCTCGCTCAATAATCACATAATCATTTTCAACACTGTCCACTGAAGACAGGGTATTTTTCCCTTCACTTTGGAAGTCTGCTATTGTACCGCCCATTTGAACAAGACTCTCAGTTTCCAACATCCTTTGCCAAGAATTCAGTAGACCAATTAGTATTCTGCCTGCTCTAGTCCAACGGGCCTGAAAAAATTGTTTGCACTGCTCAAGATTACTGATTATTTTAACAGGACGAAATAACACGTTTCTAAATCAGTTTCACATATCAGGGATTTCGAACCAAGGACCATCTATGTAACGTGAACACTGCATTTTAACTGAAAGTTACTGACGGATATACGATTCGCACACATGGGACCCAAAAACTAAGACACAATACTGACACTTTGATTTTTTCAAAGGCTTTTGATTGTGGTAAACTACAGAACTACTATTGGCATAAATTGGAGAATAATTTGGTTTTTTCCAGGAAAATGTCCCTTGCAATGGCTGAGGTCTTATCTGTCCTTGGCAGAAGGCAGTGGTGGTACAAGTGTTTTGAGTGTTGGGATGTTCCTCAGGGTTTCCATACTTGCGTCCTTCTCATTGTTATGTGTTGTAACGTTAATGACTTGAGCAACGGGTACTGGTTACAACTCGCAAGTCCGCCACATGTAATGCCGCATGCGACCTCCAGAGTATATCTCCATGTTAAACATAAAACAACCAAATCGATGATGGCATTACCATGATCAAACTCTGGACATAAAAAAATGTACTGGACTGGGACTAGTAAACCACATACGGACCTTAAACTAAACCCACGACAAAAACTAAACCAATTGTGATATCTCATTAACCGGCTCTCGATCTTTGATCGATTTTAACATCTATAATACCGTAACGTTATACTGTGAATGGAACTGTAACTAACTCTTATTACGATAAAAGTTAGAGAACTATAGGGCTGGGACAAATAAACTGTACTCTTAACGTGGGGGACTGATGCTCCAAGTGACAGAGACCTGTAAGAAAAGTTTTTAGTTTTTTGCCATCAATGCCATTCACTGAAAAAAACTGGCAGAGGTTTTAGCCACCTATCACAATAAAACCTGTTGTTGTTTAGAAGTACTCATATGCTGCCTCACTTTTCTATACTGTATACAGGTGTGTATGAACGACTATGAACTGTGGCTCTTGGGTGAAAAAAACTCCAGAGAACCCAAAAGTATTGTATGAAGATAATGCATTCTGATCTCAGGAGAGATGAGCATATAACACCCTAATTATATTAATTCTCAAAGATTTTTGCGAAGTAGGAATGACTCTCAAGTTTCAATATAAAATCTTAACATTGGTCCATTCAGATTTTTAAGTATATCTAGCTTTCGCAAATTATTTTTTAAACGATTTTCCAATTTGTCTCCTCAAAGTGGTGTGGATAGAAACTACGCTTCCTGGTTTCGTCCTGTGCTCCGCATGCCGTTGCACAGAACTGCTGTATATGACAAAGTCCTTTTGCCGAGTAAACGGCATGTCGTCTGTGGACATTCCCTTTCCTCCGTAGATATAAACATCCCTTGGAGAGGGCTCGTCCTCGGGTTTCGTGGCGTCGCTGAGAACAGCCACTATCTGGGGCCGGAATTGGTTGGGGCGGGGTCGGCATAGGTCTCTTCGCTGTGGGTTTGCACTGGCATGAGTAGAGTGTGACATGTGTGAGTGGTTTGAAATTGTGGGTTTCGTTTATATTCTCCATTATATACAAGTACATGTTTATTATTTTGGCGCTGTGAGTATGTGTATTATAATATAGTGTTTGGTATACCCTATTTTAATCGCGTTATACTATTTTTTATTTTTTATTTCTTAAATAAAGTTGTACTTTTTTGTTTCATTGATTGAAAATGTTTTACAATACAATATTTAGGTTTTTAATTGTTATTTAGAAAGATTGAAAATATTTTGTTCTAAGTTTGTATATGAGGTTAAAATGTAAGGAAAGGGCCCATGAGGCCCCTAATTTCGCCTCCAAATAAAGAAATATTTCCATTTTCACTTTCAAATGCAACCATTTTGTGTTTTGTGGATTGGCAATCGGATATTTTTTCACTGGACTTTTTAATTGTTTCATTTTCATTATGTGAAATTCTGTCTAAACGTGTGTATTAGATACTCCTTAAGAAATATATATTTGGAAATTCTGTAGGCTGCCCAATCGGTTTCTTTAGATTCTTTTATACTTCTTTAAATCACGTACCATCGTCCGAGTGGTATTCTTCTATATATTAATTAATTTGAGATTATACGGAAGTAATAGTACATTCCAAACATTGGCTATGTGCACTAGGTTGCCAACCCTGTAATCTATGTGCAGACCTTAATATAGAAGAGCTAAATTACATGATGAACTCACAAGTCATCTATTGTATTGAAAAGTATCTGTTAAATTTAAGAAGATTAATCAGTACATCTCTCTACCTGTGAACTATGTATTTAGTGATTGATTTATCTTACAGAAAAATCAATAATGTTTATAAACATTTTCAATTTTAAAAGTTCGATGGCCCAAGAACCTACTCTAAATACAGTCTGTAATGAGAATAGTTTTAAAAGCTAATTTTTGCGCCTAATTTGTGGTTTCATTAAATAGCTGAATAAAATATAATTAACCTGTAAACTGAAATATTTTCCTTCCAATACCTTAATAAACCAGTATTGAGAATTTCAGGTGCAGGTTGAGGTATAATGTCCAACAATATTTCCTTACGCATACAGTGTTCAATAACATATACATATTTTACATTTCGTTTTAATTGCCGTCGACATTGCAATTATATGTTGTTAATTATTCATGGAATTAATTTATATTTAGTTATTCACTAAATGAATTATCTTTTGATTTGTATTTAAAATAAATGTTTCAATAAAAAGTAATTTATTTATTACAACAAAGCCACTCGATTTTTAGAATTTTTAACAGAATGCTATAACATATTTTTTCCCATTACAATTTTAATTCAAATACCCCAAAAATATGTAGTACTTTTCCATTAGAGAATTCCAACATGCGCAATAGTTAACTAATATGCCTATTATATTCAGATTACTTGAAAAAAACGAACAATAAAAATCAATCGAATTTGAGTCATAAACCAATTATATCATCTGGAAAGTTAAAAGTAACAAAAAAACCATGAGTGAGATTTTGTGTTGAGATTTTGACAACTCATCTTTCCCCTTTCCTGCGTAGAAACACCTCAATGGTGATTGGCATTTTCCGTATTTTATAATTACTTCTCATTTTATAACTTAGATAATAAATTTTAACTTAAAAATAAAAATACAGCTAAGCTCGCAAATAAATAGTAATAATCGTTATTTATTATTCACAATGAGCAACATTAATAGTAATAGTTAATTTCTCAGTTTGAAAACGGAAAAGCGTGTTTGTTTCCCAACACATTTCATCATCCGACTACTCCATCCGACCATATGACTTTGCACAGCTCTTGGACGTTTGAGCTCGTTGTAAAACAAACATGGATAAAACATTTTAAGATATTGACTATCTCAAGTTTTCTCGAATAATAGAGTCTTTACTTGAGGAAACCTAAAACAAGATCCTTGTCACCATTATCCTAATTCTATTAATCTTTGCCATCCTCACAATTTGAATCGAGTGCCGTTATAACAATACAGCTTCATGATTTATACAAAATACTTGTGTAGCTTGTTTTAACTCATTTGGGAAATCCGCATAACCTAATTATTCGTCAAAAACGATGAATAGGTTAAGATAAATATACTTTATTTTTGTTTGTGGAATTATTATTATAACGTTTTTTGTTTAATTACATTTTAAATTTTTTTTATTTTTATGTAGTTTTTTTTTTTGAAACGCTGTAATGGTATGAAAAGGGCTAATATTATGTGCTTAGGCCTTGCCCAGTAAAAATAATAAAATTGTCCATCTTCATAATTTGTTGGGCAATTTTAATTGTTTTTGTCATGTATTTGAGTCACATTTTCAGCTCCTTCATGAATTAAATGAATATTAAAAGTTACGCCCATTCATATTTAATATCCACTTTATATATCAATAATTTCAAACTTTTAAGGTTCTATATTACAGATTAGGCAAGTTATCAACAACTTATCAATTTCGTGTTCAACATCACCTTACTAATTGATTAGTACTTTTGGCAATGTTAAACCAAAACTAAAAGATACAGCGTGTACCGTATGACGATAACACATGGGGGTGGTGACTTCTGAGGTCGTAGTAATAAATATTAGAAATACAAAGTTTACTTATAAGTTCAGTTTAATTACAAAAAACTTAAAAGCAACCACTTTTAGATGGTAAAGGAAAAGTTATGTAATGCACGTTGCTGCCAATAAGAATATAATAACTAAAAAGTATATCTTCTAGGTGGGCCTAAAAATATCCAAATGTTCTATTGAATTATGCGTACGACGTTTTACTTTACAAAACAATAATATTTCACTTCCCTTCACAATAGGTAGACTCACAACCCTGTAGTCTAAGAACGGTTATTTCTAGAAGAGGAGTAGAAGTTGAGAAGTGGTAGCCCATCTATTCAAACAACACGTGAGATACATCAGCTACGTAAACTCGCCTAAAACAAATTCGCGACGGTATTAGCCATTTAATGATACAAATTACTATTTATAACAACGTGCTCGTCGCCATAAGGACGACGCCACAACCTTTAATCTATCTCAATCAAGCAAATAAAAGATCTTCAAGGGTAAGTTACTTTACTATTCACATCTTTACTTTACGTTAAATTCATTTTAATACGTTTGGCATCAAAGGGCTAATTTAATAATACGAAAAGATAAATTTTACTTACGACCAAGCGCGAGAGGTCTGATCGGTTACGTAGTTGGGCTGCTACAAAGGGTTAGAAGAAAAAATTCATACGCGTGCCAATTAGGTAGTTACTCCGCCCAATAATTTAGTTCCGGAACATTGGATGTAAAATAATATTATATTATACTGGCTGATTAGGTTGCGAAATTTACATTGTATGAAATTTAATTAACTAATTTACGGTACAGAATATCCCCCCTGTTTTGATTTCGCAACCTAATTTAGTCGCTTTAACTTTAAACATATTTTAAATAACAAACTTAATTCAACCTTTTATTCATTACATAAATTCAAATTCAAACCATAACAATACGATAGCGCGGGGTTTCAAAAGTTTCCTATGAAATCCGCTAGATCGCATGCCAATGCAGTTCTATGACTGCTCGCTTAGGGACCAAAAATAGAATAATCCAATTTAGGCAAACTATTTTCATGCAGTTGGCACGTTTGCAAGCGTTTTTTATTTTTTTAGAATTTTAGCGGTGTCGTTGCAAGAAATAAGGAGCATCTAAGGCGATTAAATCGTAACACAAGTGTAGTGTAATGTGTTTTGTTTTATATAGGCGCCACATTTCATATTTACTCTTGTTATTTTTTTTTTTTTTGCATATCATTACGCCAGTGTTTATTGTGTATAGTGTTGTGCCCATTAAATTACCCTGAGGACTTGCGGAGAGAAAGTTTTACCAATATGGATCTGAATTACTTTGGAATGACAACGTCCTCCTCACGAGAAGCTTAAGTCTCAAACATTTCTAATTAATACTGGCATCACCTGTCTTTATATTACTATTTTTACATACAACATCACTATAATCTATCTTACATCTACATGAATGTATTTTAACACTTTTCTCAAATATGTATTCCTATAGATCAAAAATTCAAGAAAACTTCCAACATTTTTCTGGGCATACATTACAAAACACAGACGATTTATTTCATTTTAAATTTGAATTCCCCTCATTTTACCAAACAGTCAAAGGATCAACTTTGTCCTCATTTTCTTTATAACTAGAGTCTATTTAACAAATTCTTTTTGTCTATATTTTATTTTTTCCATTGACACAATTCGGTAAGTAAGAATTCACCAAACAGTTAACTTCCTGGATTATTATCTTATCTTTTATAATTTTGGCAGCAAGTGGTTCCTTACAGCTAGGGATGCTACAAATTTTTTTTTTTTTTATTTTTATACAGAATCAGGTCCTTAATTTAAATTTTAAATCTACCTATTATGAACCTTTTTTTACATTCAAAACATTTTTCAGTGTGTTTGTAACAATACAAGTTATACAGGGCTTAAAAAAATATAAAATTCCTTATAAATTTCCTAACATATTTTGGTGCTAATTTTGCACAAAAACTTTTTCCTACCTTATTGCTTAAATAGTGGGTTTACTAAATCCATTACTAAGGGAATGCACACTTAAAGGGATGTTTTTAAACATTATTGCTCCTGAGTACTTTTGTCTATTACTGTTATGTGCTATACTCCTTTTTACATTCACCACAGCTCTCTTTAAATTGTTTACAACAGTTTCCTTGGACAAATTCTCACCAATTAGATCATTTAGCTTCCATAAATTAGATAAAGCATTATTACAGGAATGATTAAACATTAAATCAAAGGCAGCAAAACCTGTGCTTTCATTATGGGCGGTGTTTAAACTTAATTGTATATAGCCTAGGTCATTATCCCAATTACTATGACAGTTGCGATAGAAACTACGTAATAATGTAGATATGTTTCTAATATGCCTTTCTGATTGATTTCCATTAGCCCTGTAAGGCGCTAGTCTACGGTGTTCAATAAAATTCTTAAATAAGAACTTCTTAAAATACAGTGATGTAAAATATGCGGCATTGTCTGACAATATTATTTTAGGTACAGAAAAGTTGTTAAAAATTATGCGGTCTAATTTATTACATATTTCAGCACTCTTACATTCCCTCAAAGGGATTAGCCATAGAAATTTACTGGCGGCATCTACAACTACAAGTAAATATACATTGCTGTTTCTAGTTCTCACTAAGGGACCTAAAATATCTATGAATAAACAATCCATATTGTTCTTAGATTGGCACAGATACTAATTCGCCTTCATATTTTCTTTGGCACACTTTACTCATTTTACAAACATTACATTCTTTGACTTTTGCCTTTATAATTTCGTCTAAATCAGGTCTATAAAAATACTGATTAATTTTTCTTTGCGTTCTAGCAATGCCTAAATGACCTCCTATTAAAGAACTGTGGAAGAATTCATATACTAAATCAACTAACTGTACAGGCAAAAATATCTTACTCTTACTTTTTACATTCCTTTTGTACATCAGTAAATTGTTTTTTATAAAATAACATAAATTGTTATTATTGCTTTTTACAGATTGAATGATTTTCTGAAGTTGATATTTTTCTAAATCTTTAAACGCTAATGGCAAATCATTAATTAACAACCACAAATTATCCTTGTTATTGCACTTATTATTTATCTGCATTTTAGGCTTTACATTAGATGTTCGTTTACATGTTTGCCTTCGGGAGGAGTTTGAATGGCACAAGGAAATCGATAATCTATTTTTATCCTGGTCAGGGACCGTTCCGGCAGTCACTGGGGCTCGGATCAGCTGTTCCCGTCGACTCGCCCTCAAACCATACGTGAAAGGGCGTCTGCCAGCGCATTATCGGTGGAACTTTTGAATTCCACCTCAAATGGCAAATTCAAAATCCTCTCGATCCACCGAGCAAGTCCTTGCCCTACCTTCCTTTTTGTTGATTGAGGACATAGGAGATAAAGCTGTGGTTAATCAGTTTAATTAATTTACAAGGTTCTTACTTCTAAAAATTCGTGCCAGTTTTTCTATGCAAATTAGATGCACTCAAAAGCTTCTATTTTCCCATAAACAGATTATATTTTTATTGTCTGGCATCAGTAAATTTCCTAGAGTAATAGGACTATTGGCAATTAATTCATTTTGGTCGTATTTCTCCCCTGTAACCAAACAACCACTCTGCGGCCTATTCCACTAGCATTCTGTCATTAACTATAAATTTTTGCCTCTTGAAGAAAATCGGCGGCTAACTGGAGTAACAGGAGGATTCCATTATAGCTTTCTTTTAACGTTTACAAAACGAATCTTGACATTCACTTGTCACAAAACAAATTTAGCGTTTTTTCCTTCTTAAAACGATTTTAAAGGATTAAACATAAATTCGGCATAATTAATTTATAAAATTTTGAAAAGAAAGTTGGTCATACCTAAAAAACCCTGTGAAATTTTGTTGGCGTTTCTTAGGGCGGCATAAATTCTCTTATACTCCTTGTTCGCTCGGGATCTATAATTACTAGTATTATTTTTTTAATTAAAGTGTCCGGGGTGGGGGGGGGGGCCAAAAAGTGAGGGTTGGGAGAATTTCCCAGCGGGGGCTGCAGAGGGGGGGGGGGAGGGGGGGGAGGGGGGTGCCAGTATACAGGGGGGTTTTGGGGGGGCGTTGTCGGGCGGTCAAAACAAAACTTTGCCTTTCTGGTGGGGGTAGGATTGCCGGTTATAGCCAATGGGTTTGTCGGTTGAGGGTCTATTTAAGCAATAGGGGTCTCTGACATGTACTTAAATGTCGAATCAAAGGTCCTTTTAACTGTAACACTAAGATATCATCCCTACAAAAAATTTATCACATATTTAAATTTTTATAATTGTCTAGGGACTTTGTCCAGATAGGCGGACAATACAAGCACTAACCAAGAATGTAAATCCAAAGGGTACGTCGTTTATAATTTATATTTACCAAATATAGTGCCTATATAATGATGTAAGATCTTTGACTTATCAGGTGATAATGGACATTGCAAGAAAACTTTTTCTTAAATCTATTATTGAAAAAATATTTGGCTTCCACTAATGATGTTGATAATAATTATTTAAATCCACCAATGGGAAAATTAATTTTCTGTAACTTTTTTAAATTTAAATTCGGTATAATTGGACTACAAGTCTGTCCTTTTTTTTGGTTAAAAAGGCTGGACTGGAGTAGGCCTGAAGTACTAGGTTCAATTATCCCTTGGTCCAACCAATCCTTGTATTATGTTATGTTTTCATCATTATTTACAGTAGAGGGCTCAATAAAATAAGGCCTAAGTATTTAACAGGTGGTGGGGGATCCATATAAGAACTAATCTCACTTCCAAATTCTAGAGCCTCTTTCTTATTTTGGATTAAAAACATATTGGAAAATCCCCTATTTGCAAGGTTTTTGGTATCTCAGCCTCAAGCATCTAGTGCACCCTATTTTTACATCAATGCTAGTTTACTTCCGATGTTCAAAAGGCTGTTTGTCCTGACAATAGGTTATTTTCTCATTACAATTGAATTTAAAATAACATGAATCTGCACGATTCAAGCATCTAAAATTAAATTTGCTATTAGATATAAATGGTGTTTTTCCTAATACAATTGTCCCCATTTTAAATTAATCCAATACAATAAATTTTACTTTATCCCAACAAAATTTAAAAATTATTTATCTTGAGCATAACAAGTTAAACCAAAAACATTTTATTTTCAGTGTATTATTTTGCAGCAAACATTCTATCAAATCTTATTTTCATTAAGTTTAGAAACATTATTTATTCAACAATAGGCCCTATCATATAATTCCCTTACTAATTATATCTCTTGTAGCACCAGTATCTAATAAGCAGTATTGTTTGTTACATTGTTTATTATTAAACCCACTATAGCTTCAAATTTGTTTTTTAAAAAGGCATATATGTTTGACACTGTCCTAACATTTATAGTCCTTAAATTAGGTATTTCTATAGTTTAAATTTACACTCCACTCCATTTTTAATTACCTTACCCATAGACTCTCATAAAATTAGTGTTTTTTCTTTTCTTACTGATAATTACTATTTTATAAAAAATTAATGATTGAGCTTAAACTTTAGTGAAACCGGGAGAGGGATAGTTTTTAGGTGTTGTGTGTAAATACCACTCAACCCTGTCAACTAGTTTTTTTTGGCATTCCTAAAACAATTTTTTGCTAAGTGACCCAGGTCCCTATTACAATTGATACCACAATAACTTTGGGTTTATTGCGAACAGAGTAGGGGCCTACTTTTTCCAAGTTATCACACATGGTGGTGGATACATGTTTTGTTAAGCATATGTCCTTACTTAAATTGTCCCTTAAAGTTATCATTAAAGTGTTTATATTGGTTACTAGCTTATACACACATTTTCCAAAATCTGTAAAAACAAATGGGAATTGTTTTTCACAAAATTAACTTTATTTCCTATCTGTAGGCATAATACCTTCTTTTTAATACAAGAGTTACCAAGTCCTGTTTTTCACTTATGTTACAACAATAAAACTTGACTGAGCTCTTTGATGTCATAGATGTTTTCATCACAGTGGCTCAATACAAAAACCTTTGTTGGGCCCTAGTAAACTAAATTCTAGTCCTTCAGTTCCTTTCACATTAGGCCTACAGGGATAATAAGCACTAATTAATTCCCTGTGTAGATAGTTGACATTCTGGCATGACAGAACTTACACTGTAATTATTTTTTAGGGGCTAAAAGTGGACTCTTTTAGCATAACATTGGTAACGAATGCTAAAAATTTTCATGTATTCTGTATATGGCTAGTTTCACATTTTTATAGTTTTTAACACAAAGATTATTCAAAAAGTTTTATTAAGCTCAGGTTATCTACTAAGGCCATTTGGTTTACTGTAAAATTTTTGTAAATAACATTCTACTACAGGGTTTCGTTTTAACTTATTAACACCATATTTAAACCCAGACATAGGTTGACTAAATACAATCATTGTTTGCATTAATAAAATAGGCAGTATAGTGCAAAGTGGGGGTACTGGCAGTAGGGGCTGTGATTATTGGTTTTGGTGGTTGTAATCAAGAAATCTAGGGCCTATTTGTTCTTATCCACTGGCCCTGTTCCATTAGCCTCATCATTGTTTTCTAATGATTTCATTATAAATTATGGCTTACTAGAAAGCACTTTTAAGTGCTGTTCTATGGTTCACTGTTATGGTAGCAAGTTTTTAGCTAACTGTTTGTTACAAACAATTAACGTTAGCCCTACACTTTAAAGCTGATAAAGTGTTCACTATGATACAGAACTTAGTTTTTCTAGCTGGTTATTGTCTAAAAATAAACGGTTTTTAATATAAAATGGTTTACCGACTTTTTCCCTATCTGGAATTTGGGTTGATTTCTAAAAGGTGAACTAAGCCACTGGTTCAATTCACTGCACACACCACCCATGTTCTAAATAATAATCACTTTTTTTACACTGAGAAGTTTTTACTTCCTGATTTGATGGTCTATTTTTTCTAATAGTGGCTACTTAGCAGTAGGTAAAATATTGTTTCTCAAACACTTGGTTCTTAAGGACTTTTTCTGAGTTCATTTACTGTACTGTCAAAAAACACTAATTTAATTTAATACCTCTAGACATATCATGTTTTCAAATACCAAACTCATCTCTTTAGGAACAAGTAAAAATATTCTATTTTAAAATGGCAGGCATATCGTGGTCGTTTTTCCACTCAGTTTATCACCCAGTTGGATGGCAGAGTAGGCACATTCAATAGCAGAGTGGCGCTAAATAAAAATTATGTGGTACCGTATGGACGATAACACATGGGGGTTGGTGACTTCCTGAGGTCCGGTTAGTAATAAAAAGTTATAGAAATAGAAATTAACAAAGTTTACTTATAAGTTCAGGTTTTAATTACAATCAAACTTATAAAGCAAACCACTTCGCTTTTAGATGGTAAGAAGGAAATAGTTATGTAATGCCTAACGTTGTGCTGCCAATAAGAAAATAATAATAAACCCTAAAAAGTATATCTTCCTAGGTGGGCCCTAAAATGATCCAATGTTCTATTGAGAATTATGCGTACGGGACGTTTTATGCTTTACAAAACAGCCAATTAATAGTTTCAGCTTCCCTTCACAAATAGGAAGACCTCACAACCCTGTAGGTCCCTAACAGAACGGTTATTTCTAGTTTTACGAGGAGTAGAAGTTTGAGAGAGTGGGTAGCCATCTATTCAAACAACACGTGAGGATTACATCAGCTACGTAAACGTCGCACTAAAGACAAATTTCGCAGACGGTTATTAGCCCATTTAAATAGATTACAAATTACTATATTATAAACAACGTGCTCACGTACGCCATAGAAGACGTACGCCACAACAACACAATATCCTTGAACAAGACCACACAAACAAACAAAACGAAAACACATACCAGCACAAAAACAAAACAATCACGAAATAAAAAAATACACTCAATCAAACCACCCCCCCACCATCCACCCACAACACCCCTATATAGATAAGCAACAAATACGAAGCTGGTACAACCCCGCCCCTCCACCCAACGCCCATGGCACCACCCGAACCCCCCACAACAGCCCCCACAATAATCAAACAACTCCCCGTCATGCAAAAAACACCCGAACCCACACAAACCACCCCACCACACATCCAACAACAACGAACCCACCCCCCACTACGCCATCCACCCACACGCCACACAAAAACACACCCACAAGAACCAACAAAAAAGAACTCAACCACTTTCTACAAAACAAACAAAAATCTATCTATAATCAAGCAAATAAAAGAGTCTTCACGCACACAAAAAAATCCACAACAAGAACCAATAACCACAGAAAAACAGCACCCCAAGAAGTAAGACACACACCACACATCAAACTCAAACAGACAAAAAAAAAACCACCGAACAAAGCCAACACAAAGAGCCACATCCCATTCAAGCACAACAAACAACAAACGCCCTCATAAGATTACAAAACAAAAAAACTCACACCCACAACCAAGCACACAAGAAAAAGACCCCCCCCCCAACAACACAAAACACTACCACCCAAAGACACACAAGAAAGGCCACAACACTACCGACCACCCCCCTCCCCCTCCCACCCCCACTCCCCCCCCACCCCCCCCCCCCACCCCCACCAACCTCCCGCCCCCCACACTCACCCCCCCCAACCACCCCACAGAACCCCTCCATCCCCCCCACTCCCCCCCCCCCACCACTCCCCCACGCCGCACACCCTCCCCCTCCCCGCCCCCCCCAACACACACATATCACGCAAATAAAAGATCAACAATGGGTAAGCTTACAATTTAACCAATTTATCACAATCTTTTACTTATATAAACGTATACATTCATTTTATACGTTTTGGGCAATCAAAGAGCTAATTTAAATAATAACGGAAAAAAGATAAATTGTTACGTTGTTACTGGACAAAGCGCGCGAGGTCAGAATTCGGCTTACCGTTAAGTTGTGGCTCTGCTACACAAGGGTTATAGAAGAAAAAATTCATGACGCGTGCCAATTAGGTAGTTACTTCACTACGCCGCACATAATTTAGTTTCCGGAACATTTGTGATGTTAAAATAATAATTATATTATACTGGCTGATTTTAGAGTTTGCGAAATTTACATATGTATGGAAAATATTAATTAACTAATTTACGGTAGCAAACGTTTCAGTGTTTTATTCGAAACGTTGCCTAATTTTAAAAAACGTTTGTAACTACTTTTCTATCTAAGCTGTCTAAACAAGGTTAAAAATTAAATAACAACCGAAACTATGGAGTATTTAAGTGATCTCGACCACGAAACGAGATCGTAACGAGAAAGCTACGCACGGACGGAACGAATATGCACTTGTATCTTTTAGATCAATATAAACTATTATCTTTGGACCAAAGAGAAAAGATGTGTAACCAAGTCCCAAGTTACCTATAACCTTCAATATCAATAACTTTATATCGTATACGAACGGACGGACGACACATCCCCACTTTTATCCTTTTATATCAGTAATAAATTTTTGTCCCCTAAGCCTCTATGGCATTTTCTCTATCAAGAATTATCCGTACTGTACAGGACAAGACGGATGCTTTGTTTAATATTTTGTTATGAGTCTAAATGAAACCAAAGAAGTTACCAATGTGTTCAAGATTTCGTATTAATCTCTATAAACCTGTCCTTTTCACCCCAAATTACAAGAGACGGACGGACAGACGGGTAGTAACATCGTACACTATTTCAAGAATGACCTGTGGAATCGTTTTTTCTAAGTTAATTAATAAATCAATTAAAAATGTATTTCCAACTTTTATAAATTGGTAATATGCTCTCCTCAATAATCATTAAAATATGTTGCACTCAACATTCAATTAAGTTAAAATGAGGCTACTACTTGAAAGGAGGTGAGAAAGAAGTGTTATAGTCTACAGCATAAGCATTCAATTTAGTTTTTGGTATTTAATTTAATCCAGGTTGAAGATTTTATACGTATGTAAATGCTAATCTACATATCATTTGCATTTTATAACTCCTTAAGTGCTAACTCTCAAAATCAGACCCCTGAAAGATAAGCTAATATCTTCTCTTGTAAAGTCAACAGTTTTCAACAATATGTAACTAATCCAAACAAAAGTTTGGTTTTAAAAAAGTAATTTGTTTTTATTCAACGGCTAAAATATTATTTACACTGAACTAAGACTGATAATAATGTTTTAATAATATTAGTTATATAAAAACATCCGGTAAAAGATCATTTAGTAAATTTACATCACACAATTATAGTAATGTTGGAGTAATAAAAAACTTTATAAATTAGGTCCTAATGGAACCATTTCTTATACTTAGGGTCACGTGGAATTTCAGTTATTTTTGTTTAGGATCTTAATGAAAAAAGGAATTATAGTACCTAGTTTACGTCCTGTCATGTCGTATAACATTCGAATTAATAGAATTGTATTAATCACTCAATTTTCATATAATTTAGTCATTGTTATGGTATCAATTAACCTATTGTTTTGTGGTTTTGTTTCCATTTATTTGTGAAATTTGTGTATTTTTTTGAAAATGTAACTGAAGAGGTTTTGAAAATTAAATATTTCTGAAACGAAAGAAATAATATTACTTCCACATTAAAACATTTTCAACTAATATGGTCCATAAGCATTAACTTATACTTTATTAAGTAGCGTCGTTAGATTTTAATTTAATATAAATCGAAAGTCCTCAATACATAAATCTCAAGAATAAAAAGTGGAGGGGGCTTAACTAATTACATCATACACCTAATCCAGATGTTGAAGAATGGATTAAAACGAATAGCCACTTTAAATAGAATTGCATATTTTTCAAACATTAATAATAAAAACATTATAATAAGTTATAGAACGACGATAGTGTATGTTATAAATTATTAGCATTAAAAGGCGAATAAATAATTTCGATATGAAAGTTATAGACATTCTGCAATTTTACCACGAAACGATATATCTAATGATAAATACCAAAAATAAAATATTATAAGCCATTCGCCTTAATCACCTAAATCAATATTTTCAAGATCCCAACCCATTACTCAATTTACACATATAAGAGGCGTTAGTAGGCTTATTATTTTTTATTATATACAAATTTCATGGAGAATTGAATATATTCTGACCAAATACGTTATATTTGTTTAGAATAATGTAAAAAATAAAAACCATTTAACATATCTTTTTGGAACGAAACTCAGTTCTTTTAGTTGAATTGAAATAGATAAGATGAAATCTGATGACAACTCTCGTGCGAAAGGCTATTAATTGTATATATAATCCAGAGGGATAATAACCATCTAATCGGGACACATATATTCTGTTTTAATAGTTAAACTATTTGTAATATATTTTACACAGCCTACAAAACCTATTTGCTTTGATAATCAATTTTCCATTACGTAAAATCTTCAGTTTTAGCTTCCAACACTGAGAAAGAACAAATTTCAGGTTCGTGCTCATGAATATTTAACAAACTGTTTTTTCCGTTGTCTTTCAGCATCGAGTTATGCTTCCGGCCAAGACTATGCTTTGAGCGCGTGAACATCATCATGCAAACATTCATCTCCTGCGTTTTGATATTCATTATGTTATGTATATTCAGATATGTTAAATATTAGTGAGCTGTTTTTAACAATAAAATATTCAGGGGGATTTTTTATTACGGATTTGAAATATATTAAAATATGGGTCAATATGGTATAAAATTTTAAACATACTAAACATAAAAGTGTATTTTCCAAAGTAAAAAGCAAATGGTATTCAAATTAAACTCATGTAAAAAAAATTACATACCTAATTATTTTGTTTATTTAATCATTAATTCTACGCCTCATTGAACATATTAGGATTTTGTGATGTGTATATATATATATATAGTTGTGTTTTGGGGGTGGATATACTATAGCTAGTACAAATCAGGACAAGCACAATAACCAATGTTTAACTACTAATAACTCAAAAATTAAGATTTTAAACTCAATTTTAAGTTAATGATTATAATATAAAGTCCTAAACTAATGAAAAAACGTTGTTTTTAAAATTGTAATAAAAATTGTTAAAAATGTAAATAATGGGGGTTATAAAAAAGAATGTTTTTATTTTCAGAATTGTAACATATTATGGAAATTTGTTGAGAATGGACTCCTTTGGACTGTGTCCAATTCTTAGTCCTCGCTGCGGCGTTTATGTAGTTTTTTCTTTAACATACAGGGTATTGGATAACACATGGGTTTCTCAAACAGGTTTAAACACACCAACAAAATTCGTCTTTCCAGAGAGACTGAGTTCGTAAGGTTAAAACTCCAAAACCAGCAAGTTAATAAAAGAAACAAAAGTTCCTGCTTGGATCTGATTTATACAGAGTAGTTGTATACGGTGAGTGAGTTTTTGTGTTTTGTTTTTAATGATCCATTAACTAACTCAACAGCTGTTGATCATTCACACACTCATAATGTTCATATTTAAATTAACAATTTTTTAGCATATAAGAATTAAGGGCCATTACTAATTTGAAATTTTTTTCTTTATGTATTATTTGGTGTCTTTGTATTTTTCGAAAAAATGATCCACGTTCCAATATTTTACCTTGTTGAGAACAACGAATATAAACGGAATAAACCAATAAACCGATGTAGTTCATCATATTTTATAAAAATTTCACAACGTTTTATCCTTTCTTTATAATATTGCTATAAAAGTTGTATTGGATATCCTAATACTTTACATCTTAAAACTTCTTAACTTCCTGTAAAGTACTCTTGAGGATTGATAGCTAGATGAAATTTTATTTTTTAATAAAGTACAACAGTGGACCTATGTGTTTCCATATAATTATTTAATTTAAAAGTTAACCATCAATTACCAGAAATTTCAACTGGAGTAACGTTATTCCCAAATGTTTGAATTTTCCTTGTAATATATTGATGTAGCTGCATAAATAAACTCAAGCGGGGCGACATTTTAAACGTATAAGGAACCGTATTGCAGAGCACGTGATAATGTGAGGAGCGTCTTGAACGAGAAATCGTTTTATATATAGAAAACAATGCGCACTATCTGCCTTCTCTCTCTGGAATCGGCGTTCATAAAACTGTTAGCCATATTGGATATTGTTTTTTTTGGTTCTGGACGCCTGCTTTTAATGATCGAAGCAAGAATGGATTTTATTAACATTTTAAACAACTTGAATATAGAGTTATGTGACAGATATTTTGAGCTCAAGTAGTGGCGATAGTACTTGTCAATTTAATAATAGTTTAGTAATATTATTTGAAAAAATATCACAAAACTAGAATATTCTGAACTCATAAACCAGTATAAGTTAACTTCCTTACAACCAATCCAAGATAAAATCAACCATTAATTACCGACGGGGAAGGATAAGCCACAGGAAGCAGACACCATCACAGAGTGCGGCATTGGCTGGGAGATGAGAGTAGCAATATGCATAGGATATCCTTGAAACAAATGGGTCAACCCTGCGGCCCCTACACCGGGATTTTTACGCACGCCAGGCCGGTTCAGCTTTTTGTTCGAGGTTTAAACTACACAGTGTGTGCGATATTTATTGTAGCAGCCATCTATTTCTCGTCCCGAAGTATCCCGATAGTGTTGTATATTTCCGGATATACATGACACTATCTTCTGTAATTTTTTTGTAAAAGTTTTCGTATCTTCATTTCTTTCGCCACCCAAAAATCTTGACGCCGCCAGCCATTAATTAGCTATATAATTTTTGTTGTTTGCAATTCCAAGCAATATAATTGTTGTAAAATGATTATTACGGTCTGGATAACAATAAAAAAACAAAAAGAATGTATGATACCGTATTGACATCCGTTCATTCCCTCCACTCCCATATCTTTAACAGGGGAGAAACGATTAGTAATTTTAGAACCACTTTATGATACTCCTTGTAGTCATAGCACTGGAATATATTTTTTGTTTCCCCACATTGTGATTTTTTTTGTGATTGATTGGAAAAAAATTTCCCAGTCCATTCAGTGCTTTGAGTATTTGTAGGGGTGGATTTCTCAGGTAGCGCTTGAGTATTTTAGAGGTTGTTGAAATATTTTAGCTATACTGGTAACTTTTTAGGCTTTTGGTGGTATTTCTCATTACCATGTTATTGAGTTACCTTATATTATTAGGTTTCCACCGGCATTGAAAATGTTTATATGACAAACTAATCTCTTCATCGGCTTCGGTTTTTATTCATTTTTAATTTTATTTTTTCCACATATATTCGTTAATGTAACAGAATCTATTTCTTTTGTAACGTAGATTCTGACGAAAATGTGTATAAAATACATTTTACTATCAATATCACAAGATCCATAATCTGGGACTCGGACCCGAGGTTTACAAGATGCAGCAATTGAGTTTGTGTTGAGTAAAAATTTCTATCTCTCGGATGTTTGTTGGAAATTTTAACGATTTTTGGAACTTTACGAAGGAAGAATGGTCTCTATTTTTACAAGCTGCTTGTAATTATACCACTACTTCCTGTGCCTTAGATTAAACTCTGCAAGATCGATGTATGTCAACAGGTAAAAGTTTTTAGTATGGCCTCGTAAAATTTTTTCCAGCTTATCGAAAATAAAATTTTCATTGTTGCAATTGCATGCAAACGCCTAACTTCTCTTGGATTTTCCTTCTTCATAGGAGACACGACTTGATGATTAGTGCCCTATCAAACATTTCATCTGGATAGGAGGCGGCCTCTCACTCCCCAACCTTACCTATCCTAAATATCCTGTCACTACTGGAAGCACAGCAAAGGTCTTTTAAAGGAATTAGGTGCAAGTTTTCTAAGCTTCTTGTCCTAAGAAGAGAGAAACAACTGTTTTAAACTAATTGCTATGTGTAAAATAGAAGATAATAATCTTTTCTTTATTATAGCATTAATGAATACTGAAACCACACAGCTAAAAACACATTACAAATTTTAGTTTATTTTAGTTTAAATACAGATTTAATATGTACATTGTAAGCTTTTAGTATAAGCATGGGAATTAAAACTAATTGCTAAAACGGACATCTGTAGAACGATTGCAACCTACAGCTGTTAATTCATTGGAAAATAAACAGTTATTAAGGTTATTAGTTAAAGAGATTTAAAGTAAGATACTAACCCAGGGAGTTAGGCTATATCCGAATACGGGTATGTCTATATTGTCCCTTAGTAATAAACTCTTCCTTATTGTATCATTTACAATTACATAAAAACAAGAATTTTTGTTATATAATTCTTTGGTATAAATTAAACTTTTTTGTTTGTTCTTTAACTGAATCATCCTGTAGTTTATTTCTGTACATCAATCGGGATTATATTTGTTTTTTATCGGTACGCGTAACAGATATATTGTCTGTGTTTAGAATTCACATTAAAAATTCACAGAATACACTTACTGTGTTTTTTTCATTATTTAAATAAGTCGATGAATGCTAGGTTTATTTTTTAAATATTGAAATATCTTTTATTCATAAACTAGAACATTAATAAGTATAATTGATTATTCATGCCGGAAAGTCACGATATTTTAAGGCCATTTAATTTATGATAAGCAATTTTGTTTGGGTGGTCTATCACTGGAAAATCCTTCAATCTGTGATAATTGATTTCACGGCAATCCATTTACTTAAGCCACTTATTAATTTTTAATCATGAGCTTCGACATCTTTTAACATTTAAATATTTTTGGTTAGGTTTTATGCTTTATTAAGACACGCAAGGAAAATGAAGAATTATAAATTATTAATGGATACAACACGAGGCGACAACTTT
This sequence comes from Homalodisca vitripennis, assembly GCF_021130785.1. Lineage (NCBI taxonomy): Eukaryota > Metazoa > Arthropoda > Insecta > Hemiptera > Cicadellidae > Homalodisca > Homalodisca vitripennis. The sequence continues at coordinate 21,329 of NW_025784495.1, forward strand.
TCCTCTATTTGCTCAAGGTTAGTTCAATCTCTATTGAAAACACATATTCCAATATGGTCAGGGGACAGTTGATAGGGACGGATCTTGGTTTTTCTGTGAACTGCTGCGCGGACTCTTTTGTCTGCCTTCAATGATGCCCCATTGTGCGAACCTTGGACGTGGTACATCCAAAACTTTTCAACTACAGGGATAAACAATATTTGGATACATATCGAACAAAAAATATTTTTCATAGATTTCGGTTTTATAATTCTAAAAATCTAGTTTGTTGTATATGACAGCAAAGCAATATTTAAAACGTTTTTATTCGTGGTCGCTCTTTGTTAATTCTTACCACTTATTGTTTTGGATTTAATAAAATCCAAATTAATCCACAACTTATGTCATATAGGTACGGGGGTACGCAATGATGGCCTTACTTGCTTGGCATGGATAGTGGACTGTTAAGCGATCCCTGTTCATAGCAAAGCAGTCCCGCCTATTCCAGCCATAGTGGTGGATGGTTCGGAATTCACCTTTAAGCCCGTTAATCCCCAGGTTAAATGTCAGAGAGAGCTTCTTAATCTAATCCAAAACTTTGGCCCGTTGAACACTTTCTTTACTTTTTACATCTTTTTCTACAATGTTTTTTTTTTAAACATTTCTCTACGTGCTGAATTGGTTGACCATAGATCGCTATAAATCTGTCGAAGCTACAGTAGAGACAAAGTAACAAAAAAATACGAATTACTGTTTAGTCGTATGAGAACACATAAAAATCCATTTAGAAATAAAAAATTATCCTTTGATGCTCATTCCAGATTAAGTATAAACAAAACAAAACAAAGTTTTTTAGAATCTTTTCCCAGACGGAGTTGTTAACTCCATGATTCCAGGAGTCAATTCGTGTGTGGACAAGCATCTGATTGTTCAGGTACGCTGCACTAAGCGGAGAGGTTGAAAGATGGATATTAACTGACTATTATGTACACGAAGTAGATTTTGTGACAACATGATATGTTCCAATAAGTTCATATTGTATGCGAATTACGTTTGATCAATATTTGAAAACCCGTTCGAGGAAAACAATGGACTGTTCTTTTATATTTAAAATAAATGTAGGAAATGCAGCATCAAAACCTTTTTACTCTTGTCACAAAGTTGAATAAATTTTGTTTTAGAGGTTAGCCGCTATTATTTTAATTTAAATGATTTGTTCGAGCTGACCAATGGACTTTGCCAACATATTATAAAGATAATTTTTCGTGTCATGTTTCAATCTTGATTGGGTTTTAGTGTATTTGTACGGCAGTGAATAGTTCCCGCAAGTCGCATTGGTTAGCATAACAGCCGTAGTTTATGACCACCCTTCCTCAAATATCCTATGTGGTCTGCGAATCGGCTAATTGCCGAGAATTTTAACCTTAATACGGATTCCCCACTTAAATTGGAACCCTTAAAAACATGTGTTTTTAAAAATAATTTTAACTCTGCTAAAAATACAAGTGTCCCAAAAACAGAAGGGCCCCATTATTTGATCGAAAATTAAAACTTCCAAAATGCAAGAAACACGTACATGGTTGTGCGTTAATTCTAAATATCTCTTAACCCTGAACATTTTAGCTAGCCGGAATAAAATTTTACAATTTCTATTAATTTCAAAATGGATGGGCGTATCTAAAGTTAATAGAGAATCACTGCTATGTATTTTATTTTTTATTGCTACTCCTGTGATATGAACCCAAACCCAAAACTAAAAGTTTCCTATTATTATCATGAAGCAAATTATTCAAGTAATGGGCCATGCATGGCTCTTATTTTTCAAAATTGTTTATAACAGTGTAGATGTTTTAGAAAATAATATAAATGCTTATAACACCCAAACATTTATAGCAAGGTGGAGATTTTCCGTCAACATAAAATTAAAGTGCGTAAAAATCAACTTAATAATTTTTTCATATTTCAAAGATTCTCTTTCATATTCTATAACCTTTACAAAACTCTATGGCAATATCAAATTGTAATTAATGGGCAGCAAGGTACCCCTATATCCCCTATATTCTGAAGAAAAATTTTCAGTCATCTCAAGATGGTTTTTGGTAAACCGTTTAGCTCAAATGATACATTACGAGTTTTTTGTTTATACTATACTAGAGAGTAAAAAAAATGAGAAGTATAAGTATTTAAAATATATTAATTTTTAATATTTACTTTATAACATTGTAACGTATTTTAAACAGGTTATTCGAATTCTAATGAATGTACATTTCTTAATGATAAGAGTGAGGAAGTTGGGTCTTAGGATTTGTTGAACGAATAACAATCGGAAAAGATAACAATCAGAATATCATCCATAGCAGATCGGCATTATTGATTCACTATAGATCGGATTTGCTTCCCTTGGGAAAACTCTTAGCTTTAAGTGGAAACTTCAAAAGTTTCAATCCGGTTTAATGCATTCCTCATGTTTGACTGGTACAACTACAACTGGTTGTTGTATATTATTCCCGTCACAGTTACACTTATTACAGTCGACAGCACTCTTTTGTAATAGTACTTTAACAAAACTTCATACTCATCACTACCAATTGTCCAATATAAATTCTTAAGAAAATCTCTCCTCTCCTCTCGCTCTCTTCTCTCTCAATGTCGCTCTCTCTCTCTCTCCCCTCACTCTCTCGCTCATTTCTTAATTACTCCTCACCTCCTTGATTATCTTACCGCTTATTTTCTTTCTCTCCTTTATTATTAGAAAACCGTTTTGAATAATTGGTCTGTATTTTATAGGATCATTTAAATTAATTTATCTTTTCTTCAAATATATAGAATATCGGATTTTATTGTGAACATGAATTGTACTTCTTTTTCATAGAGAAACACTTTCGCAATAGAATATAGAAATAAATTTTGGCCAAACGACGAATCTTTACAAAATAATGTTCTATTGAAATAAAACCCTTTAATATATTTTACATTTTATTTTTCATATCACGATACTTCAAAATAGTATTTGCCAAGAATTAATATATGCATATACAAAACTATATGGCAGAGGTGACAAGAACAAGGAATATGAATTTTTTTTCAATTTTATGAAAATTTTAAGACTAATTAATTTATTGTCGTATTATTAAATCAATATCTACAGTTTAATTTTTAGGAGGAAGGAGAAGTAACAGGGTCTTACAATAAAATAATCTGAATTTTTGTGTATTTGTTAAGCCTTAAGGGATCAAAACCCAATGGCCATTATACTAATAATTTTGGTTTTTACAGTATTTGCTATTAAATTCATTATATTCACGTAGTATTTACTAGCATTATCCATCTCCATTGGAATTGTGTAGGATACACACTAAATTATTTACAGAATAGTTAATTTATATAACCCCTTATTCGAACTGAGTAACAAATCAAGTTACGCGGGACCTCAGAAACTGTGCCGGTAAGCAAATAAAAGCCAGCGATGTTACACTCGCGGAAACCGTGCTAAGCGGTCCCGTGCTTCCTGAATATTTATTAACTTCTTTTTCCTCTTTTTATAATATTTAAAGTTGTCAATTATACATTTCAACTGTGTAGGAGTATTTATACATATTAACAAACTACTATTATTTATTAATGTTTTATTTTTAAGGATATAAAAAACTATAAAAATAATATTGTATAAAAACCATCGTTTATACAACAGTCCTACCAGGATATCCGGTGAAGCCGTGCAATTTGTGTTTGTGATTACATTTACGCTTTTTTATAAAAGACATTTCCCAAATAACAAACTACGATATTTTTTTTTAACATTTTCCTAATTTTATTATCCAAAAACATATTTGATTATAAACGATATAAAATGTCAAACTATAAATCGTCTGAACATTGTATTAATACGCACACTAAGCGCAAAAATATTAAAAATATAAAAAAACCAAAACTATAAACAAGCTCAACTATATATCTCATCAAAGCATCAATAATAATATAATATGAAACGCCTATTTGTTGCTTTAAACACTTTATTTTCCTTAAGAGCGTTTCGCAAAACACTTTTATAGGATCTATATAATATAAGATGTAAAAGGACAAAAAATACCCTTATTTTTAAGAGATGACGCTTAAGTGTCACATACAGTAGCATAATCTTTCTTAGGTCCCTCATTTTGGTTAACCCTCATAGCATTATTGACATAAGTAAGTTTGTAATACATTTCTCTTTGTATGTGTAATAGTACACGGGTAGCAGGGTCTGTTATCTGATGTTCCGTTCAAAAATTGTTGAACTATTAAAAACAACATTTTATAGATCTCAATACTGTATTGTCAAAATTGACTATCAAAATCAAAGTATCAAAATAGAGTAATGTGTATTTCACCGAATTAAGGTTGGGACTCACCAACATATCCGCACCGCGCCCGACACGATGGAGTCGGGCCCTGAGTTTCGGTGCGGGCTCGGCTCGGTTGACCCGCGAGGCCCACACTTGTCCGTACGCTGTCCCCGAGCGTAAACGATCTCAACTGCTTGTAAATAGAGGCGTATGTCTTTTGTATTTTCGGAGCGGACGTGGAACGGATTAATATTTTTGTGCAATTTATGAATTTTAAAAATATTAATATTTTAAAGTCAGGGCTCTCACCATTTTTTACGAGAAATTGTAATAACGAAAACAATTACATAAACAGAGAGTTTCGTAATCATTAAACGAAAGCTGTGATATTCCTTGGGTAGTAGACATTCATATTCTGTCAGTCCTTGTGTTTCTTCATGTTATTTTTCACAAAATAAAAAAGATATCATACAAGTAATAACTCATATATACTATATATATAATATATATATATATATATTATATATATATACGTGGTTGGATTATATAATGTGTAATTATTTGGAAGTTTTTTTTAAGAATGATACAAACTAAAAGATATACTTCGATGGAATTGGGTTGTGTACATTTTATTTCCTTTGTAAGTAAGGAATATGAAACCTAAATACCATAAAGATAACATGTAGAAAAACTATACTGTAACCCTGCTATAGAATGTTAGATAAGTCATTCCATTGATATATACGTGTAACACCAAATAAAGCAGTAACATTGTAAAACTGTAACATTACATAAAAAGTTAACTTACTATTTTAAGTTAAGACATCGTCCAAGTTATTTCCGTATTTGTAAAAGGTTTAATTATTTAGAGGGCTATTGCTTTAAATACAATATCATATTTCATTTTTATTTATGTACTTTCTTGTTTTTTGAAACCCACTACAACGATTTATGTTGATTTAATCAAATTTAGGATTATATTTTCCCATAATAAGTTACTAATGTTTTATAGAATTTTGAGTATAAAAGAAGGTCTGAGAACATTTTAAACATTTAACCTATTGCAGCGTATGGAGGCGAGAGCAGCAGGGGCACGGTGTTTGCGCCGCATGAAATTTGTATCTGGCCTTTATACCTCGTTTCTCGACAAACTGTTTACTCCAAAAATTTAATAAAAAATACTACGGTAAAATTTGGTTTAATTATCTTCAAACTTTCCTCAGCAGACGAAACTCGCCTGACCAATAAATAAAAAAAAGTAGCAAGCCCGACTCATTTATTTTCATGTTCATCGCCCAAAGAGCTCAATTTGGGTTTTTAATTAATTAAGTATTTATTTTATAGCACTTGTAATAAACTTTTAAAATATTTTATCTACTACATCGTCATTGCACATGAGTATTGACTACAAAATTGTGAAATTTCAAGTTTTTTATCCCCAACTCCTAACTGTATAATCCAACGGCGTCTGTTAATTGAAAAAGCGGGCAGAATTAAAAAGTGTATACTCGCTACTATTTTTTCGTACTAAGAAACTTTATTGTAAATGAAATATATTTTTATTTGACCTTTAATGCAGTTAAAATAATAAAACGTACAACATTTCCATAGAAACATTGTAAATATTGACCCATGTCGGAAATAACCGGGGATGATTATAATTTTTATACCAAAATTAAATCCAATACCACTTACATAATTCTAATTTTAGTTATTTAAAATTACTTAATATACAACATATTTTTATAATTACTTATTATTAGTAACAATTATAGAAATACCAAACTGATTGTATTTTATATTAGCTACAATAAGAAAATATGGACCAGTTTACTCTAAAAAATATTTCCCAATACTTTTATCAATAAAATTTGGCATTTTGAATTTCAATAAAATACCACTACAAACAGATATATTTTGTATTACTTTTAAACTCACAAGAACGTTTAGTGTGAGGCCCGATAGTTTGCCATGTTGCAGTATAGCTTTTATAAGTTAATCGGGTAAAAACAATAGTAAAATATATTAGTAAAATATATAATATATAGTCAATATAGTCAAAGTATTTATTCTATTTGGCGGAGGACAAAGAGTACAATTGTATAGCA